>NW_026654994.1:0-7734 GCF_009828535.3 Hylobates moloch
AGTTCCTCCAAGCCAAAAGAACAAAGCTTGCATCATGCTACCTGACTGCAATCTATACTACAAGGCTACAGTAACCAAAACAGCATGGTATTGGTACGACAACAGAGACATAAATCAATGGAACAGAACAGAGCCCTCAGCTAGCCATATATAGAAACCTGAAACTGGATCCCTTCCTTACACCTTATGCAAAAATTAATTCAAGATGGATTAAAGACTTAAATGTTAGACCAAAAACCATTAACATTCTCCAAGAAAATCTAGGCAATACCATTCAGGACATAGGTGTGGGCAAAGGCCTCATGTCTAAAACTCCAAAAGCAATGGCAACAAAAGCCAAAATTGACAAATGGGATCTCATTAAACTAAAGAGCTTCTGCACAGCAAAAGAAACTACCATCAGTGTGAACAAGCAACCTGCAGAATGGGAGAAAATTTTTGCAACCTACTCATCTGACAAAGGGCTAATATCCAGAATCTACAATGAACTCAAACAAATTTACAAGAAAAAAACAAACAACCCCATCAAAAAGTGGGCAAAGGACATGAACAAACACTTCTCAAAAGAAGACATTTATGCAGCCAAAAAACACATGAAAAAATGTTCATCATCACTGGCCATCAGAGAAATGCAAATCAAAACAACAATGAGATACCATCTCACACCAGTTAGAATGGCCATCACTAAAAAGGAAACAACAGGTGCTGGAGAGGATGTGGAGAAATAGGAATACTTTTACACTGTTGGTGGGACTGTAAGCTAGTTCAACCATTTTGGAAGTCAGTGTGGCAATTCCTCAGGGATCTAGAACTAGAAATACCATTTGACCCAGCCATCCCATTACAGGGTATATACCCAAAGGACTATAAATCATGCTGCTATAAAGACACATGTATACGTATGTTTATTGCGGCACTATTCACAATAACAAAGACTTGGAACCAACCCAAATGTCCAACAACGATAGACTGGATTAAGAAAATGTGGCACATATACACCATGGAATACTATGCAGCCATAAAAAATGATGAGTTCATGTCCTTTGTAGGGACATGGATGAAACTGGAAAACATCATTATCAGTAAACTATCGCAAGGACAAAAAACCAAACACCGCATGTTCTCACTCATAGGTGGGAATTGAACAATGAGAACTCATGGACACAGGAAGGGGAACATCACACTCCGGGGACTGTTGTGGGGGGGGGGGGGGGGGAGAGAAGCATGAGGAGATATACCTAATGCTAAATGACGAGTTAATGGGTGCAGCAAAACAACATGACACATGGATAAATATGTAACAAACCTGCACATTGTGCACATGTACCCTAAAACCTAAAGTATAATAAAAAATAAGCGAATCAAAATAGAAAAAAAAAAGACTTACATGTTGGATCTAAAACCATAAATACCCTAGAAGAAAACCTAGGCAATACCATTCAGGACATAGGCATGGGCAAGGACTTCATGTCTAAAACGCCAAAAGTAATGGCAACAAAAGCCAAAATTGACAAATGGGATCTCATTAAACTAAAGAGCTTCTTCACAGCAGAAGAAACTACCTTCAGAGTCAACAGGCAACCTACAAAATGGGAGAACATTTTTGCAACCTACTCATCTGACAAAGGGCTAATATCCAGAATCTACAATGAACTCAAACAAATTTACAAGAAAAAAAACAAACAACCCCATCAAAAAGTGGGCGAAGGACATGAACAGACACTTCTCAAAAGAAGACATTTATGCAGCCAAAAAAAAACATGAAAAAATTCTCATCATCACTGGCCATCCGAGAATTGCAAATCAAAACCACAATGAGATACCATCTCACACCAGTTAGAATGGCCATCATTAAAAAGTCAGGAAACAACAGGTGCTGGAGAAGATGTCGAGAAATAGGAACATTTTACACTGTTGGTGGGACTGTAAACGATTTCAACCATTGTGGGAGTCAGTGTGGCAATTCCTCAGGGATCTAGAACTAGAAATACTATTTGACCCAGCCATCCCATTACTGGGTATATACCCAAAGGACTTTAAATCATGCTGCTGTAAAGACATATGCACACACGTTTATTGCGGCACTATTCACAATAGCAAAGACTTGGAACCAACCCAAATGTCCAACAACGATAGACTGGATTAAGAAAATGTGCCACATATACACCATGGAATACTATGCAGCCATAAAAAATGATGAGTTCATGTCGTTTGTAGGGACATGGATGAAACTTGAAAACATCATTCTCAGTAAACTATCGCAAGGACAAAAAACCAAACACCACATATTCTCACTCATAGTTGGGAATTGAACAATGAGAACTCATGGACACAGGAAGGGGAACATCACACTCTGGGGACTGTTGTGGGGTGGGGGGAGCGGGGAGGGACAGCATTAGGAGATATACCTAATGCTAAATGAGGAGTTAATGGGTGCAGCAAACCAACATGGCACATGGAGAGATATGTAACAAACCTGCACATTGTGCATATGTACCCTAAAACCTAAAGTATAATACTAAAATTTTAAAAAAAGAAAGGAAAAAAAAGAAAGGTTAAACTCTGTGAGATAAATGCACACATCACAAAGCCCTTTCTCAAAATTTTCTTTCTAGTTTTTATCCGAAGATAGTCCATTTTACCGTAGGCTTCAATGGGCTCCAAAATATCTGTTCACAGATTCTACAAAAACAGTGTTTCCAAACTGATCAGTCAAAAGAAAGGTTTAACTCTGTGAGATGAATGCACACATCACAAAGCACTATCTCAAAATCTTCTTTCTAGTTTTTACCCAAACTTAGTCCATTTTCACCATAGGCTTCAATGCGCTCTGAAATATCCTTTCACAGATTCTACGGAAACAGTGTTTCCAAACTGCTCAATGAAAAGAAAGCTTTAACTCTCTGAGATGAATGCACACATCACAAAGCAGTTTCCCAAAAAGCTTCTGTCTCATTCTCTGAAGATATTTCCTTTTCCACCATAGGCCTCAATGCACTCCCAAATATCCCTTCGCAGATTTTACAAAAACATTGTTTCAAAACTGTTACAACAAAAGAAGGACTTATCTCTGTGAGATGAATGGATGCATCAGAAAGCAGTTTCTCATAATGCTTCTTGCCAGTTTTTATCTGAAGATATTTCCTTGTTCACCATAGGCTCTTTTGTGCTACATAATGTCACTTCACTAATTTTGCAATAACAGTGTTTCCAAACTGCTCAGTCAAAATAAATGTTTAAATCTGTGAGATAACTGCTTACATCACAAAGCAGTTTCTCAAAAAGCTTCCTTCTAGTTTTTATTGAAAGATATTTCCTTTTTCACCATTGGCTTCAATGCACTCCCAAATATCCCTTTGCAGATTCTACAAATAAAGTGTTTCAATACTGCTCAATAAAAGAAACGTTTATATCAGTGAGAACAATGCATACATCACAAAGCAGTTCGTCAGAAACTTCTTTCTAGTTTTTATCTGAAGTTATTTTCTGTTTAACCATAGGCATTGTGCACTCCAAAATATCCCTTCACAGATTCTACAAAAACTGTGTTTCCTACCTGATCAATCAAAAGAAAGGTTTAACTCTGTGAGATGAATGCACACCTCACAAAGCAGCTTATCAAAACTTTTCTTCCTAGTTTTTATCTGAAGATATTTCCTTTATCACCATAGGCTTCAATGTGCTCCCAAATATCCCATCGCAGATTCTGCAGTAATGGTGTTTCCAAACTGCTCCATCAGAAAAAATGTTTAACTCTGTGAGTTGAACGCACACATCACAAAGCAGTTTCCCAAAATGTTCCTTCTAATTTTTATCCGAAAATATTTCCCTTTTCACCATAGGCCTAAGTGCACACCCAAATATATCTTTGCAATTTCTACAAAAACAGTGTTTCCAAATTGCTCAATCAAAAGAAATGTTTAACTCCATGAAATGAATGCACACATCACAAAGCAGTTTCTCAGAAGCTTCTGTCTAGTTCTTTTCTGAAGATATTTCCTTTTCCACCATAGGCCTCAATGAGCTCCCAAATATCCCTTTGCAGATTCTATAAAAGCAGTGTTTCTGAACTGTTCCATCAAAAGAAGGATTTAACTCTGTGAGATAAATGCACGCATCAGAAAGCAGTATCCTGTAACGTTTCTTTCCAGTTTGTATCAAAATATTTCCTTCTTCACCATAGACCTTTTTGCACTTCCTAACATTGCTTCGCATATTATACAAAAACAGTGTATCCAAACTGCTCAGTCAAAGGAAAGTTTAACTCTGTGAGATGAATGCATACATCACAAAGCTGTTCCTCAAAAACCTTCTTTCTAGTTTTTATCTGAAGATATTTCCTTTTTCACCATAGGCATCAGTGTGCTCCTAAATATTCGTTTGTAGATTCTACAGAAACAGTGTTTCCAAATTGCTAAATCAAAAGAAACGTTGAACTCTGTGAGAAAATTGCTCACATCATAAAGCAATTTCTAAGAAACCTTTCTAGTTTTTATCTGAAGTTGTTTCCATTTTCACCATAGGCATCATGCACTCCAAAATATCCCTTTGCAGATTCTACATAAAGAGTGTTTCCAAACTGATCAATCAAAAAACAGGTTTAATTCTGTGAGATGAATGCACATATCACAAAGAAGTTTCTCAAAAACTTCTTTCTAGTTTTTATC
The DNA here is from genome assembly GCF_009828535.3 of Hylobates moloch. Classification (NCBI taxonomy): domain Eukaryota; kingdom Metazoa; phylum Chordata; class Mammalia; order Primates; family Hylobatidae; genus Hylobates; species Hylobates moloch. The sequence continues at coordinate 4,668 of NW_026654994.1, forward strand.
CAAACATATTTCCCTTTTCATCCTAGGCTTCAGTGCTCTCCAAAATATCCCTTCACAGATGCTCCAAAAGCAGTGTTTAAAAACTGTTGAATCAAAAGAAAGGTTCAACTCTGTGAGATGAATGCACACATCACAAAGCCATTTCTCTGATAGCTTCTGTCTAGTTTTCTCTGAAGATATTTATTTTTCCACTGTAGGCCTGAATGCACTCCCAAGTATACCTACACAGATTCTATAAATACAGTGTTTCTGCACTGATCTATCAAAAGAAGGATTTAATATTTTGAGATGAATGCACACATCAGGAAGCAGTTTCTCATATTGCTTCCTTCCAGTTTTTATCTGAAGATATTTCCTTGTTCACCATAGGCCTTTTCAAGCTACCAAACATCGATTCACAGATTATACAAAAACAGGGTTTTCAAACTTCTCAGACAAAGGAAAAGTTTAACTCTGTGAGATGAATGCACATATCACAAAACAGTTTCTCAAAAGGTTTCTTTATAGTTTTTATACGAAGATATTTCCTTTTTCACCATAGTAATCAGTGCACTCCCAATTATCCATTTGCAGATTCTACAAAAACAGTGTTTCCAAACTGCTCAATCAAAAGAAACATTTAACTCTGTGAGAAGAATTCACAGATCACAAAGCAGTTTCTTAGAAAGCTTCTTTCTACTTTTTATCTCAAGTTATTTCCTTTTTCACCATATGCCTTGTGCCCTCCCAAATATCCCTTTGCAGATTCTACAAAAACAGTGTTTCCAAACTGTTCAATCAAAAGAAAGTTTTACCTTTGTGAGAAGAATGCACACATCACAAAGCAGTTTCTCTAAAAGCTTCTTTCTAGTTTTTATCCGAAGGTGTTTTCTTTTTCACCATAGGCTTCAATGAGCTCTGAAATATCCCTTCGCAGATTCTACCAAAACAGTGTTTGTAAACTGCTCAATCAAAACAAAGGTTTAACTCTGCTATATGAATGCATGCAGAACAAAGCAATTTCTCAGAAAGTTTCTGTCTGGTTCTTCTCTGAAGATATTTCCTTTTCCGTCGTAGGCATCAATGCGCTCCCAAATATCCCTTCACAGATTCTACAGAAATAGTGATTCCAAACTCTTCCTTCAGAAGAAGGACTTAACTCTGTGAGGTGAATGCACACATCAGAAAGCAGTTTCTCATAACGGTTCTTTGCAGTTTTTATATGAAGTTATTTCCTTTTTTGCTGTAGGCTTTTTGCACTACTTAATATCTCTTTGCAAATTTTGCAAAAACAGTGTTTCCAAACTGCTTAGTCAAAAGAAAGGTTTAACTCTGTGAGATGAATGTCCTCATGATAAAGCAGTGTCTTAAAATGCTTCTTTCTAGTTTTTATCCAAAGTTAATTCCTTTATGACCATAGGCTTCAATGCACTACCAAATATCCCTTCGCAGACTCTACAAAAACAGTGTTTCCAAACTGAGAAATCAAAAAACAGGTTAAACTCTGTGATTTGATTGCATACTTCACAAATCAGTTTCTCAAGGAGCTTCCTTCTAGTTTTTATCTGAAGATATTTCCTTTTTCACCATAGTGAAAGTTTGAACTCTGTGAGACGAATGCACAGATCACAAAGCAATTTCTCAGAAAGCTTCTTATTAGTTTTTATCTGAAATTATTTACGTTTTCACCATAGGCTTCAAAGTGCTCCCAAATATCCCTTCATAGATTCTACAAAAACAGTGTTTCCAAACTGATCAATCAAAAAACAGGTTAAATTCTGTGATTTGATAACACATATCACAAAGCAGTTTCTCAAAAAAGCTTCCTTCTAGTTTTTATCCGAAGATATTTCCTTTTTTACCATAGGCCTCAGTGTGCTCCAAAATATACCTTTGCAGATTCTACAAAAACATTGTTTCCAAACTGCTCAAACAAAAGGAAGGTTTAAGTCTGTGTGATGAATGTCCACACCACAAAGCAGTTTCTCAGATAGCTCCTGCCTAGTTCTTTTCTGAAGATATTTGCTTTTCCACCACAGCCGTCAATGCACTCCCAAATAACCCTTCACAAATTCTACAAAAACAGTGTTTCTGAACTGTTCCATCAAAAGAAGTATTTACCTCTGTGAGATCAATGCACATATCAGAAAGCAGTTTATCATAACCCTTCTTTCCAGTTTTTATCTGAAGATATTTCCTTGTTCACCATTGGCCTTTTTGCGCTACATTGCATCACTTCACAGATTATACCAAAACAGTGTTTCGAAGCTACTCAGTCAAAAGAAAAGTTGAAATCTGTGAGATGAATGCATACAGCAGAAGCAGTTTCTCAACAAGCTTCTTTCTAGTTTTTATCTCAAGATATTTCCTTTTTCACAATAGGCTTCAGAGTGCTCCCAAATATTCCTTTGCAGATTCTACAAAAACAGTGTATCCAAACTGTTCAATCAAAAGAAACTCTTAACTGCAAGAAGAATGCACACATCACAGAGCAGTTCTCAGAAAGCTTCTATCTACTTTCTATCTGAAGTTATTTCCTTTTACACCATTGGCCTCATGTGCTCCCAAATAGCTCTTCACTGATTCTACAAAAACTGATTTTCCAAACTGATCAATCAAAAGAACGGTTTAACTCTGTGAGATGAATGCACAAATCACAAAGTCATTTCTCAAATAGCTTATTTCTAGTTTTTATCTGAAGATATTTCCTTTTTCACATTGGCGTCAATGCGCTCCAAAATATCCCTTTGCAGATTCTACAAAAACAGTGTTTCCAAATTGTTTCATCAAAAGATGGCCTTAAGTATGTGAGATGAAAGCACACATCAGAAAGCAGTTTCTCATAACCCTTCTTTAGAGGTTTTATCTGATGATAGTTCCTTTATCAACATAGACATTTTTGTGCTAACCACTATCACTCACGGATTATACAAAAACAGTGTTTCCAAACTGCTCCATCACAGGAAAATTTAACTCTGTGAGATGAATGCACACATCAAAAGTAGTTACTCAAAAAATTTCTTACTAGTTTATATCCGAAGATATTTCCTTTTTCAACATAGGCCAAACTGCACTTTCATATATCCTA
>NW_026654995.1:0-7734 GCF_009828535.3 Hylobates moloch
CTGATACCAAAACCTGCCAGAGACACAACAAAAAAAGAAAATTTCAGGCCAATATGCCTGATGAACATTGATGTGAATATCCTCAATAAAATACTGGCAAACTGAATCCAGCAGCACATCAAAAAGCTTATCCACCATGATCAAGTCAGCTTCATCCCTGGGATGCAAGGCTGGTTCAACATACACAAATCAATAAACGTAATCCAGCATATAAACAGAACCAACGACAAAAACCACATGATTATCTCAATAGATGCAGAAAAGGCCATCGATAAAATTCAACACCCCTTCGTGCCAAGAAACACTCCATAAACTAGGTATTGATGGAATGTATATCAAAATAATAAGAGCTATTTATGACAAACCCACAGCCAATATCATACTGAATGTGCAAAAGGTGGAAGCATTCCCTTTGAAAACCGGCACAAAGCAAGGATGCCCTCTGTCACCACTCCTATTCAACATAGTGCTGGAAGTTCTGGCCAGGGCAATCAGGCAAGAGAAAGAAATAAAGCGTATTCAGATAGGAAGAGAGGAGGTCAAATTGTCTCTGTTTACAGATGACATGATTGTATATTTAGAAAACCCCATCATCTCTGCCCAAAATCTCCTTAAGCTGATAAGCAACTTCAACAAAGTCTCAGGATATAAAATCAATGAGCAAAAATCACAAGCATTCCTATACACCAATAATAGACAAACAGAGAGCCAAATCGTAAGTGAACTCTCATTTGCAATCGCTGCAAAGAGAATAAAATACCTAGAAATACAACGTACAAGGGATGTGAAGGATCTCTTCAAGGAGAACTACGAACCACTGCTCAAGGAAATAAGAGAGGACACAAACAAATGGAAAGACATTCCATGCTCATGGATAGGAAGAATCAATATCATGAAAATGGCCGTACTGCCCAAAATAATTTATAGATTCAATGCCATCCCCATCAAGCTACCAGTGACTTTCTTCACAGAATTAGAAAAAACTACTTTAAATTTCACATGGAACCAAAAAAGAGCCCATATAGCCAAGACAACCCTAAGCAAAAAGAACAAAGCTGGAGGCAACATGCTATCTGACTTTAAACTATACTACAAGGGTACAGTAACCAAAACAGCTTGCTACTGGTACCAAAACAGATATATAGACCAATGGAACAGAACAGAGGCCTGAGAAGTAAAGCCACACGTCTACAACCATCTGATCTTTGACAAACCTGTCAAAAACAAGCAACAAGGAAAGGATTCCCAATTTAATAAGTGGTGTTGGGAAAACTGGCTAGCCGTATGCAGAAAACTGAAACTGGACCGTTTCCTTATACCTTACAGAAAAATTAACTCAAGATGGATTAAAGACTTAAACATAAGACCTAAAACCATAAAAACCATAGAAGAAAAACTAGGCAGTACCATTCAGGACAGTTTTACAATATCTTAATTGTGCATACTTACTTAGAAGATTGAATTAACCAAATCAATTTCTGAATAGTATCAAGTCCCTTCAGCTCAATCATTATAGGTTTATTGAACATTCTATATCTAAAAACCTGAATAAAAAGCACCGTGTTGACCCCTAGGATCCCTCTTTCCAGCAAAGCACTAATGTCAAGAGCAGAGAGCGGAACATGAGAAGATTACAGGAAAATCCAGAATGGCTGAGGGTATCACACTGGCTTTAGAGGAGTAGGAGGTGAGAGGGGTATGGGAGACCTGGCAGAATGCTTTGCTATAGGAAGCATGCTCCACAAATACCAGTTACCTTTCTCCTTCCAAAGGATGGGAATAAGCCAGAAGGCTTAGGGCTTTCAAGCTAGGCATTTTAAGAACAGGAAGTTTTGGAAAATGGTGGATCAAGAGCCAAATAAAGAATTTTATTGGTAGTGGGACAAGAGTGTGGATAAGTACCACAGGGAAAAATTAAGGTGCGATTTCCTAAGTTAATGCAAACAGCAACTAGTGAGTTTCCATGAGAGAAAAGTCAAGGCAATGCCTATATTCAATGAAAAAAAAAAGTTTAGAGAAAGCCCACTGAAACTGAGGAAATGGAAAATACCACCAGCCACAGGAAGTGCTGTATGAGTTTGCTAAGGCTGCTATAATAAAGTACCACAGACTAGGTGACTTAAATAACAGAAATTCTTCTCCTCACATTTCTGGAGGCTAGAAGTCTGAAATCAAGATGTCAGTGGGGTTGGTTCCTTTTGAGGACCTCTCTTTGGCCAGGAGATGGTCATCTTCTCCATGTGTCTTCACATGATATTCCCTCTGTGTGTGTCTATGTCCTAATCTATTATTATAAGGGCATCAGTCTTATTGTATTAGGGTCCACACTAATGACCTAATTTTAACTTAATTGTATCTGTAAAGATTCGGTCTCCATATGTGGTCACATTCTGAAATACTAGGGGTTAGGACTTCAACATAAATAATAAACTTCGGGTTGAGGGGCCACAATTCAGCCATAACAAGTGCCTTGGCCTTAATATACATTCACTATCTCTTACTCTAAGTAACTGCTAGACTCTAAGCCAGTCAAAACAGATAAACAAGACATGGCTCTTACTCTTAGATTGCTCACTACCTATTGGGATAGGTATTTCATTACTCATTCTGCTTTGGCACTGAGTACAAATTCACAGGAATTGGCCATAAGAATGTACCTAGAACAATAAATAAGTCTCTCTTCAGCTGTGGTTATTTCAAAACACATGAACATGGCCTCGATGACAGCTTCTTGAGGATGAAGAAAATAAGTAAAGCTGACAGGATAATAGTGTTTATCTATCTTGATGTGAATTTAGTGGTATTTAGAGCTCATTGATATTTCAGTGTCTTACAATATGAATGAAATTTTACAAAATTGTTGTTTGATAGGCAGAAATGGCTAACTTTTGTAGTGTCCCACAAGACAAGGCCTGAGATAATACTTCCAGGTTGCTGGCAGTTATTTCTGTATTGATAAAAAATATGCTATCCCGAATATAGTAACTGCTCAATAAAATAGCTCACTGAGTAATACATTCTGGTATTCATAAAATTTTATAAAGCACATAGCCGTATAAACAAAAATATTACTGGTAAGTTTACAAATAAAGTATAGTACTGATCATTAGATTTATTTAATCAAACACAGGTTGTTTTTCTAATATAAATTGCATTTGCATACTTAATATATACTCTCTTTCATCTGGCAACACAATGGTGATTTATCACACACATATGTAAAATTGATGTGACAAGGGGCCATGCATTTTTAATGTTTTACCTCTCTATTAACATCTGGTAACAAAAGATTCAACAAACACAACAGACCCTGAAATGTCTACCTCTGGCTTGCTGATGCTGTTTAAACAGAGCCCTGTTTGCATTTTAAGACTTTGTTCAAACAAGTCAGAAAAAGTTTGAAAAGAGAGAGACTGTTCTCACCATTTAGGTAAATTCTTCAAAATTACACTGGATTCAGTTTTGGTTGGATTATTTTCATTGTAAGTCACCTGTGGCCTGTTTGTATTTGGGGGCTGCTTGACCTCACTGCTTGGTCTCTTCCTCATACATTCTAGGGGTTAATTTGCAAGACATAAATTTACTCGACACAGGCTTTAGGGAAACCCAGAGAAGCAGGACAACTGTGTTAATATCATTTTTGCACCATTATAAACATTCTATTCACCAAGCTCCTGGTTAATAAAGAGCAACATGCACTTTCTAGCTCCTATAACTTGAGCACATGCCCCATCAGGAGGTACCAAAGAGGTCTACTCAATAACGCATTGTTTGAAAAAGGGCATACCATGATAGAAGACTCAATGGAGTAACATGCAGACTTAATTAGTTTGCTTTGCATTGCTATAAGGAATACCTGACGCTGAGTAATTTATTTAAAAAAAAAAAAGGTTTATTTGGCTCATAGTTATGCAGGCTGTACAAGAAACACGGCAACCATGTCTGCTTTTGGCGAGGCCTCAGGAAGCTTTTATTCATGGCAGAAGGCAAGGGGAGCCTGCATGTCACTTGGCAAGAGAAGGAGCAAGAAAGAGGAGGGAGGTGCTAGGCTCTTTTTAACAACCAAGTCTCTTGTGGACACATTAGTATAGGGAGGGGATCAAGCCATTCTTGAGGGATCCACCCGCATGACTCAAACACATCCCACTTGGCCCCATTTCCAACATTGGGGGTCACATTTCAACATGAGATTTGGAAGGGACAAATAATCAAACTATATCACAGACAACTGACATTGATCACGTAAAACTTGATCAGGAAACTGAAAGGCAGGAGACTGGTTTGGTGGAGAAAGGAACCCCGGATTCTTCTGACCCGTATTTGCAGATTCTGTCTTAGTCTGTCTTTGCTCAGATAGTTTGGGAAGCTGCATATAATAATAAATCCACATAGAGCATATATGCCAGGAACTTTTACAAATATATATAACATTTAAATATATATAAGCTAATTTGATCCTCACTAAAGTTCTGTGATATGAATACTTTTATTCTCCCTCTTACAGATGAGGAAACTGAGGCATTAAGAGCGTATGTAACTTCCCTGAGATCATACAACTGGTAAGTGTTGGAGCTGGGATTTGAACTCAGGTAGTGTGGCTCTAGTACTTAGTATCTCCACAATCAGGATGCCTTTTACCATTGATCTCTGCTCTTATGCTGACCATTTCCAGCCTTGGTGAGCTGGTTAGTTCCTGTCACCTAGAAAAGATTTTGTTCACTCAATCTTTGCATGTTCCCCGCCCCCCCCCCCGCCCCACACACACAGAAACACACACATAGGTCTGGAACCCTGTCCCTGAATCCCAACCTCAACCCTGACCTTCATGCCAAATTCCTGCAGCTAGATGGCTCTCTGGGCTCTCTTTTTGGTTGTACATTACCCATTGGTTTTTGTTTCTGTTTTTTGTTTTTAAATTGTGCTCTATCTATCCTCCAGAAAACTCTGCTTACCACTTCCTGGATTTCCCTGTGACCAAGTTCCTGTTGCCAATTCTTCCCTCTGAATGCTGTATTTTCAATGAGTGAAGGGCCTCCTTTCCCCCAGTATCTTCTGGATCATATTAGTGGTGCCCTTCTGACCCCCAAAAAAGTTCAACTATTTTCTCAACTCTCTGAGTTTGGCTCACATGGAAGCAGTTATATCTGCTGTTCTTTGACTTAATGATATATCAGTGGAATGTGGTGATTTTTTTTTTTTTTTTTTACAAGAGGCAATATGCAAGGTGGCAGGAAGGATGTAGAGGACCGTATCCAGTAGGGCTAACAGAGGTAAAGGCTGAATATCTTAAAAGTGACTCACTTGAGATATTATTCCCCTTATCGAAAGTTGACCTTTCTTTCTCATTTATCAGGTAGTACTCATTTGCATCTATTGAGCTTAAATAAATAAAAATAATAAAAAGTAACATTTGCACTTCACTATCTTTAGCAATGGCTTTTACATCTCACAGTCAGTTTTACTTGAGTGACTTCCTTTAAATTCTGGAAATAAAGCTTTTCATATCTTATCTTACACTGGTTGAGTCCTATTTTACCTCTGAACATTGGGTATAAAAGTGACCTTACTAAAATATTTGACTAATCCAAGTCCCCACCTCATTCTTATACATCTCAGGGTGTGTGATATTTCTTTGTGAGCCACAGCAAATCAGTATGACTAATATGACACAGTTTTAAGACAAAGAAGGAAAAATAATCTGTAATTTCTTCTGCTAGTTTATGGAGAGCAGTGGCTCTTATGATGAAGCATGCTGAAGTGGGGAATGGCGCTCAGAAAATCTAGTCCCACTCTTTGCCTTCCCCTTAACTATAAGTAACTCAGTATCCTGTTGCCATAGATAACTCACCTATAAGGGGTGGATTTTGGAGTCATCTCAAATAATAATTTGCTTCAGTTAAACTAAAATCTGATGTTGACAAAGCTGTGCAGAAACAGGTATATATTACTGATGGTGTGAAATTCAGTTCAACTAGAGCAATTTGAAATAATACAAATTCTGCACCTTTTGTTCTAGTCATTGAATCTGTCAAATTTAAATTTGTGTTAAGAAAACTAGTACAAACTGAGAATAAACTATTTCTCATCAAAACATTTTTTACAATTCCCATTATTTATTTTAACATCCACACACAGAAGAGAAAAAGAATAAACAAAATGCTCAGCAATTAGACAATGCTCAAAAAATTAATTTCTCAAATATAATATTATATGGCCATTAAAGATGGTGAATATGAGGACCCATGTTACTACAGGTTCAACAAACTATGGCCAGCGTGAGCCAAATCAATCCCATGACCTGTTTTTGTAAATATAATTTTATTGGAACACACAAATGCCATTCCTTTATGTACCTTGTATGGCTGCTTTTGTGTGACAAAAGGTAGAGGTGAGTAGTTATGACAGAGTACGTAATTGTAAAGCATACAATATCTACTATATGACCTTTTATAGAAAGAGTTTGCAGACCCTTCGCTTAGAAAATACTTATGAAGGGAAAGTAAAACTCAAAATTGCATATACAGTAATTATAACTGTAACATTTATTTTGTATGCACACTGAACATACATGTATAGATGGCATGTGGATAAATAGAAAAGCCATTCATATCGCTAGATTATAGAGGTGACATTAGGTATTTTATTTTTTCTAAATCCATTTGCAGTCCCTGTTTTAAATTAATAAACCAACATTTTACAACTTGTATGTGTTCTTCTAGGTCAAGGTGCTGCTGTGGCAAAAGAATGCCAATATGTGCTAAGTACACCAGGAAATGCCATCACTATTTGCACAGTGGTAGCGTCATACTTTTGGCCAGTGCCAATTAGACTAATGTTTAACATGATTCTGTGGGACACTTTATCTGCTTTCAATAGACAGTCTTTCCACTGCTTCATCCCTAGATTATAAGCAATTAAAAGGTTGAGTGGAGCACTGATGACAGGAAGAATATGCTCTGTTATTCCGGTATTCTGACAGCCCAGCTATACTGAAAGTAGCAAGATAATTTATTTGACTCTACACTCCACAGGCGCTTAAAGAAGCGGTAGAACTGCTCAAGGCGAGCCAGTCTATAAATTGAGCAAAGCAAACTCATAAGGAGGCATGCTAATTTTTAAAGTGGATGGGTCACCAGCAAGTCAACATAGTAGTTATCCCCATCAGTGTAAACTAGGCTCTTCACTGTAGCCTCAGAAGAATGTTGTCCTCTGTTGCCAACAGGTGGATGCTAGAGTTGTAATGCTCCTAAATAAGGCATAACCTTCACTGAACCAATTAATTCCCAACCTCACTTTCCCCATATGCTTCAGATGATTGCTTCTCAACATTGGCCGTACATTAGAACCATGTGGGAGTCAGAATTGTAAGTGGGAGGAGGAGAGAGGGTGAGAGAAAGGAGAGCTGGGCACCTTGTAATCATACATTATTTAAAATCCATTTCAGTGATTCTGATGTCCAGCAGGGTTTCAAATGATTGGGTTAAATGATGTCTATATTTCTTTTCTTTTTTTTTTTTTTTTTTTTTTAAAAAAAGCTTTTAGGTTCAGGGGTACATGTGCAGGTTTTTTTTTTTTTACATAGGTAAATTCATGTATTAAATTGCATTTTAGAATATACATACTTATGTATGTGTACACATATTCACACGTTGTGGAGGTATCCGTTTTATTTTAACATCAAATGACAATTATAAGCTATAAACTCAAATTATTTTAGTTGTATAGTTACCATTT
>NW_026654996.1:0-7733 GCF_009828535.3 Hylobates moloch
GTTCATGTCCTTCGCCCACTTTTTAATGGGGTTGTTTGTTTTTTTTTTCCTGTAAATTTGTTTGAGTTCATTGTAGATTCTGGATATTAGCCCTTTGTCAGATGAGTAGGTTGGGAAAATTTTCTCCCATTCTCTAGGTTGCCTGTTCACTCTGATGGTAGTTTCTTTTGCTGTGCAGAAGCTCTTTAGTTTAATGAGATCCCATTTGTCAATTTTGGCTTTTGTTGCCAATGCTTTTGGTGTTTTATACATGAAGTCGTTGCCCATGCCTATGTCCTGAATGGTATTGCCTAGGTTTTCTTCTAGGGTTTTTATGGTGTTAGGTCTAACATGTAAGTCTTTAATCCATCTTGAATTAATTTTTGTATAAGGTGTAAGGAAGGGATCCAGTTTCAGCTTTCTACGTATGTCTAGCCAGTTTTCCCAGCACGATTTATTAAATAGGGAATCCTTTTCCCATTGCTTGTTTTTGTCAGGTTTGTCAAAGATCAGATAGTTGTAGATATGCAGCATTATTTCTGAGGGGTCTGTTCTGATCCATTGATCTATGTCTTTGTTGTGGTACCAGGACCATGCTCTTTTGGTTACTGTATCCTTGTAGTATAGTTTGAAGTCAGGTAGCGTGATGCCTCCAGCTTTGTTCTTTTGGCTTAGGATTGACTTGGCAATGCATGCTGTTTTTTGGTTCCATATGAACTTTAAAGTAGTTTTTTTCCAATTCTGTGAAGAAAGTCGTTGGTAGCTTGATAGGGATGGCATTGAATCTAAATTACCTTGGGCAGTATGGCCATTTTCACGATGTTGATTCTTCCAATCCATGAGCATGGAATGTTCTTCCATTTGTTTATATCCTCTTTTATTTCACTGAGCAGTGGTTTGTAGTTCTCCTTGAAGAGGTCCTTCACATCCATTGTAAGTTGGATTCCTAGGTATTTTATTCTCTTTGAAGCAATTGTGAATGGGAGTTCACTCATGATTTGGCTCTCTGTTTGTCTGTGATTGGTGTACAACAATGCTTGTGATTTTTATACATTGATTTTGTATCCTGAGACTTTGCTGAAGTTGTTTTTCAACTTAAGGAGATTTTGGGCTGAGACAATGGGTTTGCTAGATATACAATCATATCATCTGCAAACAGGGACAATTGGGCTTCCTCTTTTCTAATTGAATACACTTTATTTCCTTCTCCTGCCTGATTTCCCTGGCCAGAGCTTCCAGCACTATGTTGAATAGGAGCGGTGAGAGAGGGCATCCCTGTCTTGTGCCAGTTTTCAAAGGGAATGCTTCCAGTTTTTACCCATTCAGTATGATATTGGCTATGGGTTTGTCATAGATAGCTCTTATTATTTTGAGATACGTCCCATCGATACCTAATTTATTGAGAGTTTTTAGCATGAAGAGTTCTTGAATTTTGTCAAAGGCCTTCCTGCATCTATTGAGATAATCATGTGGTTTTTGTCATTGGTTCTGTTTATATGCTGGATTACATTTATTGATTTCCGTATGTTGAACGCACCTTGCATCCCAGGGATGAAGCCCACTTGATCATGGTGGATAAGCTTTTTGATGTGCTGCTGGATTCTGTTTGCCAGTATTTTATTGAGTATTTTTGCATCAGTGTTCATCAAGGATATTGGTCTGAAATTCTCTTTTTTGGTTGTGTCTCTGCCAGGCTTTGGTATCAGGATGATGCTGGCCTCATAAAATGAGTTAGGGAGGATTCCCTCCTTTTCTATCGATTGGAATAGTTTCAGAAGGAATGGTACCAGTTCCTCCTTGTACCTCTGGTAGAATTCGGCTGTGAATCCATCAGGTCCTGGACTCTTTTTGATTGGTAAGCTATTGATTATTGCCACAATTTCAAAGTCTGTTATTGGTCTATTCAGAGATTCAACTTCTTCTTGGTTTAGTCTTGGGAGGGTGTATTTGTCAAGGAATTTATCCATTTCTTCTAGATTTTCTAGTTTATTTGCGTAGAGTGTTTGTAGTATTCTCTGATGGTAGATTGTATTTCTGTGGGATTGGTGGTGATATCCCATTTATCATTTTCTATTGCATCTATTTGATTCTTCTCTCTTTTCTTCTTTATTAGTCTTGCTAGCGGTCTATCAATTTTGTTGATCTTCTCAAAAAACCAGCTCCTGGATTCATTAATTTTTTGAAGGGTTTTTTGTGTCCTATTTCTTTCAGTTCTGCTCTGATTTTAGTTATTTCTTGCCTTCTGCTAGCTTTTGAATGTGTTTGCTCTTGCTTTTCTAGTTCTTTTAATTGTGATGTTAGGGTGTCAATTTTGGGTCTTTCCTGCTTTCTCTTGTGGGCATTTAGTGCTATAAATTTCCCTCTACACACTGCTTTGAATGTGTCCCATAGATTCTGGTATGTTGTGTCTTTGTCCTCGTTGGTTTCAAAGAACATCTTTATTTCTGCCTTCATTTCGTTATGTACCCAGTAGTCATTCAGGAGCAGGTTGTTCAGTTTCCATGTAGTTGAGCAGTTTTGACTGAGTTTCTTAATCCTGAATTCTAGTTTGATTGCACTGTGGTCTGAGAGACAGTTTGTTATAGTTTCTGTTCTTTTACATTTGCTGAGGAGAGCTTTACTTCCAACTATGTGGTCAGTTTTGGAATAGGTGTGGTGTGGTGCTGAAAAAAATGTATATTCTGTTGATTTGGGGTGGCGAGTTCTGTAGATGTCTATTAGGTCCACTTGGTGCAGAACTGAGTTCAATTCCTGGGTATCCTTGTTAACTTTCTGTCTAGTTGATCTGTCTAATGTTGACAGTGGGGTGTTAAAATCTCCCATTATTATTGTGTGGGAGTTTAAGTCCCTTTGTAGGTCACTCAGGACTTGCTTTATGAATCTGCGTGCTCCTGTGTTGGGTGCATATATATTTAGGATAGTTAGCTCTTCTTATTGAATTGATCCCTTTACCATTATGTAATGGCCTTCTTTGTCTCTTTTGATCTTTGTTGGTTTAAAGTCTATTTTATCAGAGACTAGGATTGCAACCCTTGCCTTTTTTTGTTTTCCATTTGCTTGGTAGATCTTCCTCCATCCCTTTGAGTCTATGTGTGTCTCTGCACGTGAGATGGGTTTCCTGAATACAGCACACTGATGGGTCTTGACTCCTTAACCAATTTGCCAGTCTGTGTCTTTTAATTGGAGCATTTAGCCCATTTACATTTAAAGTTAATATTGTTATGTGTGAATTTGATCCTGTCATTATGATGTTAGTTGGTTATTTTGCTCATTAGTTGATGCAGTTTCTTCCTAGCCTGGATGGTCTTTACAATTTGGCATGTTTTTGCAGTGGCTGGTACAGGTTGTTCCTTTCCATGTTTAGTTCTTCCTTCAGGAGCTCTTGTAAGGCAGGCCTGGTGGTGACAAAATCTCTCAGCATTTGCTTGTCTGTAAAGTATTTTATTTCTCCTTCACTTATGAAGCTTAGTTTGGCTGGATATGAGATTCTGGGTTGAAAATTCTTTTCTTTAAGAATGTTGAATATTGGCCCCCACTCTCTTCTGGCTTGTAGAGTTTCTGCCAAGAGATCAGCTGTTAGTCTGATGGGCTTCCCTTTGTGGGTAACCCGACCTTTCTCTCTGGCCGCCCTTGACATTTTTTCCTTCATTTCAACTTTGGTGAATCTGACAATTATTTGTCTTGGAGTTGCTCTTCTCGAGGATTATCTTTGTGGTGTTCTCTGTATTTCCTGAATCTGAATGTTGGCCTGCCTTGCTAGATTGGGGAAGTTCTCCTGGATAATATCTTGCAGAGTGTTTTCCAACTTGGTTCCATTCTCCCCGTCACTTTCAGGTACACCAATCAGACGTAGGTTTGGTCTTTTCACATAGTCCCACATTTCTTGGAGGCTTTGTTTGTTTCTTTTTATTCTTTTTTCTCTAAACTTCCCTTCTCGCTTCATTTCATTCCTTTCATCTTCCATCACTGATACCCTTTCTTCCAGTTGATCGCATCGGCTTCAAAGGCTTCTGCAATCTTCACATAGTTCTCAAAACTTGGCTTTCAGCTCCATCAGCTCCTTTAAGCCCTTCTCTGCATTGGTTATCTTAGTTATACATGCATCTATTTTTTTTTTCAAAGTTTTTAACTTCTTTGCCATTGGCTTGAATTTCCTCCCATAGCTCAGAGTAGTTTGATCGTCTGGAGCCTTCTTCTCTCAACTCGTCAAAGTCATTCTCCATCCAGCTTTGTTCCGTTGCTGGTGAGGAACTGCGTTCCTTTGGAGGAGGAGAGGTACTCTGCTTTTTAGAGTTTCCAGTTTTTCTGCTCTGTTTTCTCCCTATCTTTGTAGGTTTTTCTACTTTTGGTCTTTGATGATGGTGATGTACAGATGGGTTTTTGGTGTGGGTGTCCTTTCTGTTTGTTAGTTTTCCTTCTAACAGACAGGACCCTCAGCTGCAGGTCTATTGGAATTTGCTAGAGGTCCACTCCAGACCCTGTTTTGCTGGGTGTCAGCAGCGGTGGCTGCAGAACAGCAGATTTTCGTGAGACCACAAATTCAGCTGTCTGATCGTTCCTCTGGAAGTTTTGTCTCAGAGGAGTACCTGGCCGAGTGAGATGTCAGTCTGTCCCTACTGGGGGATGCCTCCCAGTTAGGCTGCTCGGGGGTCAGGGACCCACTTTAGGAGGCAGTCTGCCCATTCTCATATCTCCAGCTGCGTGCTGGGAGAACCACTACTCTCTTCAAAGCTGTCAGACAGGGACATTTAAGTCTGCAGAGGTTCCTGCTGTCTTTTTGTTTGTCTGTGCCCTGCCCCCAGAGGTGGAGCCTACAGAGGCAGGCAGGCTGGCCTCCTTGAGCTGTGGTGGGCTCCACCCAGTTCGAGCTTCCCGGCTGCTTTGTTTACCTAAGCAAGCCTGGGCAATGGTGGGCACTCCTCCCCCAGCCTCGCTGCCGCCTTGCAGTTTGATCTCAGACTGCTGTGCTAGCAATCAGCGAGACTCCATGCGCATAGGACCCTCTGAGCCAGGTGCAGGACACAATCTCCTGGTGTGCCGTTTTCCAAGCCCGTTGGAAAAGCGCAGTATTAGGGTCGGAGTGACCCGATTTTCCAGGTGCTGTCTGTTACCCCTTTCTTTGACTAGGAAAGGGAACTCCCTGACCCCTTGCACTTCCCGAGTGAGGCAATGCCTCGCCCTGCTTCAGCTCGCGCGCGATGCGCTGCACCGCACCGACTGTTCTGCACCCACTGTTTCGCACTCCCTAGTGAGATGAACATGGTACCTCAGCTGGAAATGCAGAAATCACCCGTCTTCTGCGTCACTCATGCTGGGAGCTGTAGACCGGAGCGGTTCCTATTCGGCCATCTTGGCTCCACCCCTGTTTTTACTTCTTGAGTTATATTTTTTGTTGTTGTGGTGGTGGGGTTCCAAAAGACAATAGAGCTAAACTCATGTGTTTAATTCAAGATTTCTAACCAGAATGTTCCTATTTTATTTATTTTTTAAATGAAATTAAACATGACTTGGGCCTCATTTTGTGGTAAAATAGTGAGTAGAGAGAATCTATTTCCTTAGTATGTAAACAAAACTTTGACTTAATCTAGGGAAAATGCTCAAATCTAGTCTGCAGCCATCATATCTATCTGCTGCTCTCAGGATTCTTGCCCAGGCTGACAAGGTCTACTAAAAACCAAATTGCACCACAAGTAGCATCCATCCATTCTGTATCAAACTTGTGCATGGAGTTTCCAAACGTGTGTGTGTATGTGTGTGTGTACATCTTTCCTCTTCCACTGATCCTGTGTATCCTAGCTCCCTTAGCCTTTCTTGCCTCTAAGCAGCCACTCTTATCAGATCACTTTCCATCTAGAAAAATCTGGCCTGTACACTTCCAAGCATCTAAGACAATAGTTATTAGTAAGTATGATACACCTAAAAAACATTTTTAATGTTTTATATATTGCCACACTAACGAGAAAGATAATAACATTTTGTAGGGCAGGACTATACCAGACATTTGAACAATTCCATGTGATACAGGATCCTTTGTATGCTTTATGACTTTGAAATCACATGACAGATAGTCACAGAAACACTAAGGTAGTTATATGATCATACAATCTAATCCCATTTTACCTATTCTCAGATTTTTCGAGATTTTCATGTAAAATGAATTTTTTATGCATGCAATCTTCTTGTATCTGTATCTACAGAAGACTGGATTTTATTTGGTTTAGAACTTTTCTAAAAACTGTATCTCCAAAGGTAGCACTTCCTCAGTTATTTGTGTGACCAATGTAACACACTTGTATTAGTCTGCATTTGTATGTATGGTTTTAATCTCTGGTTAATTCATGACATCTTTTAATAAGGTAATGAAAATATACACATATTAAATTACACTCTGCTTTATAAGAAATATGTTTATTTTTATTCCTCCATTTATTACAATTATTATAAATTGACTTAATTACATGTTTAGATGGTCTACATTATCCATGAATTTCAATTCAGGATAGAACAAGGTGCATAAACATATTTTTAGGGATATCATGGCTCTGATAGTGTTAAAAATCAAGAAGCTTTCGGTTACAAAGGAGGCTCAAGGACATAAAGTTTTATATATCCTCTTTGAATGCAGATGCAACACACATCTTATTGCTTATAAGAAACCTACAGAAGAGAAATGAGACAGTTAATTTTGAAATAGTTATTCTGCTTCATTAAATTGCTATACTCCCATTTTTATAAAACTTTATTAATTTTTTTTTTTTTTTATACTTTAGGTTTTAGGGTACATGTGCACAATGTGCAGGTTTGTTACATATGTATCCATGTGCCATGTTGATTTCCTGCACCCATTAGCTCGTCATTTAGCATTAGGTATATCTCCTAATGCTGTCCCCGCCCCCCCCACCCCCCACCCCACAACAGTACCCGGAATGTGATGTTCCCCTTCCTGTGTCCACGAGTTCTCATTGTTCAATTCCCACCTATGAGTGAGAACATGCGGTGTTTGGTTTTTTGTCCTTGCGATAGTTTACTGAGAATGATGTTTTCCAGTTTCATCCATGTCCCTACAAAGGACACGAACTCATCATTTTTTATGGCTGCATAGTATTCCATGGTGTATATGTGCCACATTTTCTTAATCCAGTCTATTGTTGTTGGACATTTGGGTTGGTTCCAAGTCTTTGCTATTGTGAATAGTGCCGCAATAAACATACGTGTGCATGTGTCTTTATAGCAGCATGATTTATACTCCTTTGGGTATATACCCAGTAATGGGATGGCTGGGTCAAATGGTATTGCTAGTTCTAGATCCCTGAGGAATCGCCACACTGACTTCCACAATGGTTGAACTAGTTTACAGTCCCACCAACAGTGTAAAAGTGTTCCTATTTCTCCACATCCTCTCCAGCACCTGTTGTTTCCTGATTTTTTAATGATGGCCATTCTAACTGGTGTGAGATGGTATCTCACTGTGGTTTTGATTTGCATTTCTCTGATGGCCAGTGATGATGAGCATTTCTTCATGTGTTTTCTGGCTGCATAAATGTCTTCTTTTGAGAAGTGTCTGTTCATGTCCTTTGCCCACTTTTTGATGGGGTTGTTTGTTTTTTCTTGTAAATTTGTTTGAGTTCATTGTAGATTCTGGATATTAGCCCTTTGTCAGATGAGTAGGTTGCAAAAATTTTCTCCCATTCTGTAGGTTGCCTGTTCACTCTGATGGTAGTTTCTTTTGCTGTGCAGAAGCTCTTTAGTTTAAT
>NW_026654997.1:0-7733 GCF_009828535.3 Hylobates moloch
ATATTCAAAGAACAAAAAAACTGCCTCTACTCTAAGTCGAAGGGCCCACTTGAGTAAGAATCAGACCCATACCTAGACACATTACCGTGACATTTCAACACAGAAAATACGGAGGTTATAAATGTTTTCAGAAAGAGAGAACAAGGCTGGACACAGTGGCTCACACCTGTAATCCCAACACTTTGGGAGGCCAAGGTGGGAAAACCACTTGAGCCCAGGAATTCAAGACCAGGCTGGACAATATAGTGAGTCCCCATCTCTACAGAAAAAAAAAAAAAAGTAACGAGTTTCTGAGACCAAGAAGTCTGAGAACAGCTGCTCAAAATATTCATTCAACAAATACTTGTTTCCTTACCATGTGCATGGTACAGTTCTAGGCTCTAGGGATAAATAGTATTGAAGTAAATTGACAATATCCCCTGCTTTCATCAAGTTTACATCCTAGTGGACATGATATAAGAATAGAGATGGTTTGTTAAAAAGTAGTCCGGGCACAGTGGCTCATGCCTCTAATCCCAACACTTTGGGAGACCGAGACAGGAAGATCACTTGAGGTGAGGAGTTCGAGATCAGCCTGGCCAACATGGTGAAACCCTGTCTCTACTAAAAATAGAAAAATCAGCCGGGGCTTGGTGCGGTGGGTCACGCCTGTAATGAAGACCAACACTTTGGGAGGCTGAGGTGGGCGGATCACCTGAGGTAAGGAGTCCAAGACCAGCGTGGCCAACATGGTGAAATCCTGTCTCTACTAAAAATACAAAAAAAAAAAAAAACAATTAGCTGGGCATGGTGGCGGGTGCCTGTAATTCCAGCTACAGGTAGTTCCAGCTACAGGTAATTCCAGCTGAGTCAGGAGAACTGCTTGAACCTGGGAGGTGGAGGTTGCAGCGGGCTGAGATCACACCAATGCACTCCAGGCTGAGTGACAAAGTGAGACCCCATCTCAAAAAAAAAAAAAAGTTTTAAGTGCTATGGAAAAAAAGGGAAGCAGTAGTTTCAATTTCGGATAGGATGAAATCTGACAAGGTAAGAATCATGTTAAGACATGAAGAAAATTAAGACAATGATCCTTACAGGTACATGGAGGAAGAGCTTGCTGTCTTTCTTTTTTTTTTTTCTTTGAGACAGAATTCCACTCTTGTTGCCCAGGCTGCAGTGCAGTGACACCATCCCAGCTCACTGCAACCTCCACCACCCAGGTTCAAGTGATTCTCCTGCCTCAGCTACTCTCCCAAGTAGCTGGGATTACAGGCACATGCCACCACACCCAGCTACTTTTGTTTTTCAGTAGAGATGGGGTTTCACAATGTTGGTCAGGCTAGTCTCAAACTCCTGACCTCAGGTGATCCACCTGCCTCAGCCTCCCAAAGTGCTGGGATTACAGGCGTGAGCCACCACACCCGGCCTGGAGGAAGAGCTTTCTAAGTAGAAATTAAACAAGTTCACAGACCCCGAAGAAGATCCCGCCGAGCTTCAGTGACAGTCATACTTATCAAACGTGATGTCCTTCATGTCCTTCTTTGGCTTAGCCTGACCCCCTCCTACCTTATTTATTTTTTGTAGAGATAGGGTCTCACTGTTGCCCACGCTGGAGCACAGTGGCACAGTCATAGCTCAGTAGAGCCTCAAATTCCTGGGCTCAAAGTGATCCTTCTCCCCAGGTTCCTGAGTAGCTGGGACCACAGGCATAGGCCACCATCCCCCGCTACTTTTAAAAACTTTTTGTAGAGATGATGTTCTCATTATATGGCCCAGGCTAGTCTCCAACTCCTGGCCTCAAGCAATCTTACCTCCCCATCTACCTATAGCTGGGATTCCAGGTATGAGCTGATGTACCTGGTCGCTATCTTTTAACCTTTTTAGAATCTATACGTCTTCCTGGAAGCGGCTCCCAGAATGTGCTTTTTTTTTTTTTTTTTTTCCGAGACGGCGTCTTGCTGTCGCCCAGGCTGGACTGCAGTGGCGCGATCTCGGCTCACTGCAAGCTCCGCCTCCCGGGTTCACGCCATTCTCCTGCCTCAGCCTCTCCGAGTAGCTGGGACTACAGGCACCAGCCACAACGCCGGGCTAATTTTTTGTATTTTTAGTAGAGACGGGGTTTCACTGTGTTAGCCAGGATGGTCTCGATCTCCTGACCTCGTGATCCGCCCGCCTCGGCCTCCCAAAGTGCTGGGATTACAAGCGTGAGCCGCCGCGCCCAGCCTGTGCTTTTTTTTTTTTTTTTGAGACAGATTCTTGCTCTGTACCTTAGGCTAGAATGCATGGCACCATCTTAGCTCACTGTAACCTCCACCTCTGAGGATCAAGCAATTCTCCTGCCTCAGTCTCCCAAGTAGCTGGGATCACAGGCCCGTGCCACCACGGCCAGCTAATTTTTGTATTTTTAGTAGAGATGGGGTTTCGCCATGTTGGGTAGGCTGGTCTTGAACTCCTGACCTCAGATGATCTGTCTGCCTTGACCTCCCAAAGTGCTGGGATTACAAGTGTGAGCCCCCACGCCTGGCCAGAAAGAAAAGTTCAGATTTTTAAGAGACAGCAACCAGATGCAAAGCTTGAACCTTGATTACATTCTGGAATTTAAAAAAACTATGGAATTGGGAAAATGTGAACATAGACTGGGTAGTCTATAATATTAGGACAACATGGTTAATCTTCTAAGGTGTGAAATGGTATTTTGTTATATGGGGGAGCTCCTTTTTTTTTTTTTTTTTTTGAGACAGTCTTGCTCTGTCGCCCAGGCTGTGTGGGGAAAATAAGAGAGATCAGACTGTTACTGTGTCTGTGTAGAAAGAAGTAGGCATAAGAGACTCCATTTTGTTCTGTACTAAGAAAAATTCTTCTGCCTTGAGATGCTGTTCATCTGTAACTCTACCCCCAACCCTGTGCTCACTGAAACATGTGCTGTGGCAACTCAGGGTTAAATGGATTAAGGGCTGTGCAGGATGTGCTTTGTTAAACAAATGCTTGAAGGCAGCATGGTTTTTAAGAGTCATGACCACTCCCTAATCTCAAGTACCCAGAGACACAACACACTACAGAATGCCGCAGGGACCTCTGCCTAGGAAAGTCAAGTATTGTCCAAGGTTTATCCCCATGTGATAGTCTGAAATATGGCCCCGTGGGAAGGGAAAGACCTGACCATCCCCCAGCCTGACACCCGTAAAGGGTCTGTGCTGAGGAGGATTAGTGAAAAAGGAAGGCGTCTTTGCAGTTGAGATAAGAGGAAGGCATCTGTCTCCTGCTCTTCCCTGGGCAATGGAAAGTCTCCGTGTAAAGCCCGATTGTATATTCCATCTACCGAGATAGGGGAAAACCGCCTTAGGGCTAGAGGTGGGACATGCTGGCAGCAATACTGCTCTTTAAGGCATTGAGATGTTTATGTATATGCACAGCACTTTTTTCTTTACCTTGTTTATGATGCAGAGACATTTGTTCATGTTTTCCAGCTGAACTTCTCTCCACTATTACCCTATTGTCCTGCCACATCCCCCTCTCCGAGAAACGCCTGATAATGATCAATAAATACCAAGGGAACTCAAGAGGCTGGAGCCGGTGCACGTCCTCCATATGCTGAATGCTGGTCCCCTGGGCCCATTTTTCTTTCTCTATACTTTGTTTCTGTGTCTCTTTCTTTTCCAAGTCTCTCCTTCCACCTGACGAGAAACGCCCACAGGTGTGGAGGGGCAAGCCACCCCTTCAGGCTGGTGTGCAGTGGCGCGATCTCGACTCACTGCAACCTCAGCCTCCTGGCTACAAGTGATTCTCCCGCCTCAACCTCCCAAGTAGCTGGGATTACAGGCAATTGTCACCATGCCTGACTAATTTTTGTATTTTTAGTAGAGACAGGGTTTCACTATGTTGGCCAGGCTGGTCTCGAACTTCTGACGTCTGGTGATCTGCCCGCGTCTGCCTCCCAAAGTGCTGGCATTACAGGCGTGAGCCACCACGCCCGGCCGGGAGCTGCTTTTTTTGGTAGAAAATACATATTTAATTTTTTAGAAGTAAAACATCATGATGCCTCAGCACACAAAATAAACACATGGATATGGACATACAAAAGCGTGGCAAAATATTAATTTTTGAATCCACATGCTGGGTACATAAGAGATTGTTTTACTATTCCTTCAGCATTTGTTATATTTAAAAAATGTTCATATGAAAAACTAATTGAATGGCTGGGCATGGTGACTCACACCTGTAATCCCAGCACTTTGGGGCCAAGAGTTTAAGACAAGCCCGGCAAACATGGGGAAACCTCATCTCTACTAAAAATACAACAAATTAGCTGGATGTGGTGGCACGCTCCTATAATCCCAGCTACTCAAGAGGCTGAGACAGGAGAATCACTTGAACCCAGGAGGTGGAGGTTGTAGTGAGCCCAGATCGCACCATTGCACTCCAGCCTGGGTGACAGAGGGAGACTGTGTCTCGAAAAAAAAAAAAAAAAGGCCCGGCGCGGTGGCTCACGCTTGTAATCCCAGCACTTTGGGAGGCCGAAGCGGGCGGATCACGAGGTCAGGAGATCGAAACCACGGTGAAACCCCGTCTCTACTAAAAAATACAAGAAATTAGCCGGGCATGGTGGCGGGCGACTGTAGTCCCAGCTACTCAGGAGGCTGAGGCAGGAGAATGGCGTGAACCCGGGAGGCAGAGCTTGCAGTGAGCCGAGATCGCGCCACTGCACTCCAGCCTGGGCGACAGAGCGAGACTCCGTCTCAAAAAAAAAAAAAAAAAAAAGAAGTGATCAGTATTTCCACGAAAAAAATCTTAGATTATTTAACAGCGACTCATGCGTTCTCAAACTACTGATCAGAAAAAAACATGGACCTTCCTTTTAACAGGATTACGATGCAGACTATGGACGGCAAAATCTAAACCCATGTTTAGGGCATCATTTACTGAGAACTTGTAAGTTCCTCTGGAAAACATGAAGTAATAGACAAGCAGAGGGAAGATGAGAAAAGGCAGAAGTAACAGAAACATTTTAATGAAAACTGAATTCAAGTTTATATAAGTAGTACCTACATAAGTAGAATATTTCATAATCAAAGGCCGATTCAAAAATTTTATAAAGAGAAAAAAATATTTTCATATTTGTAGTCACATAATTTGTATGGTTTTTTTTTTTGAGATGGAGTCTCACTCTGTTGCCCAGGCTGGAGTGCAGTCTCAGCTCACTGCAACGTCTGCCTCCCAGGTTCAACCAATTCTCCTGCCTCAGCCTCCTGAGTAGTTGGGAGGATAGGTGTGCACCACCACGCCCAGCTAGTTTTTGTATTTTTAATAGAAACGGGGTTTTACCATGTTGGCCAGGCCAGTCTCAAACTCTTGACCTCAGGTGATCTGCCTGCCTTGGCCTCCCAAAGTGTTGGGATTACAGGCGTGAGCCACCGAGCCTGGCCTCTTTTTTTTCTTTTTAAATAAAAAAGATATGGGGTCTCGACATGTTGCCCAGGCTGGTCTAGAACTCCTAGGCTCAAGAGATCTGCCACCTTGGCTACAGATGTGAGCCACCGTGCCTGACCCTTTGTTCTCTATTAAAGAGAGCTTAGTGTGTCTTTTTAAGGCTTGACTGATCCTATTACAAAGACCATGAGAAAAGAAATAATCCAGAAAGAACATGAAACTGGTCTGAGGTAATCTCTGGATCTGAAAATAATAGGATGAAAATTTTAATTTGGGTAGCATTCTGACACAATGAGAATGAAATTAGACAGCTGTCTGTCCCATAAACAGGTAAAGTTGTGTAAGGCAAGACAGAAACTCTGGAGATGCCAAAATAAGAACTGATATTATAGTTAATTCTAACTTAAGAATGAGTCTGGGTGTAGTGGCTCCCGCCTGTAATCCTAGCACTTTGAGAGGCTGAGGCGGGCAGATCACTTGAAGTCAGGAGTTTGAGACCAGCCTGGCCAACATGATGAAAACTGGTTACCAGCCGGGCGCAGAGGCTCACGCTTGTAATCCCAGCACTTTGGGAGGCCGAGGCGGGTGGATCACGAGGTCAGGAGATTGAGAACCACGGTGAAACCCCGTCTCTACTAAAAATACAAAAAATTAGCCTGGCGCGGTGGCGGGCGCCTGTAGTCCCAGCTACTGGGAGAGGCTGAGGCAGGAGAATGGCGTGAACCCGGGAGGCGGAGCTTGCAGTGAGCCGAGATTGCGCCACTGCACTCCAGCCTGGGCGACAGAGCGAGACTCCGTCTCAAAAAAAAAAAAAAGAAAAAAGAAAACTGGTTACCAAAAAAATACAAAAATTAGCCGGGTGTGATGGTGGGTGCCTGTAGTCCCAGCTACTCAGGAGGCTGAGGCAGGAGAATCACTTGAACCCGGGAGGCAGAGGCTGCGGTGAGCCACGATGGCACCACTGCACTCCAACCTGGATAACAGAGTGAAACTATGTCTCAAAAAAAAGAAGAAATATTTATTCTTCTAAAATTGTAGACAACATCTCTATCAACCTCTTATTTTTCGAGATAAGAGTTTCGCTCTCGTTGCCCAGGCAGGAGTGCAATGTTGCAATCTCGGGTCACTGCAACCTCTGCCTCCCGGATTCAAGTGATTCTCTTGCCTCAGCCTCCCGAGTAGCCGGGATTACAGGTGTGTGCCACCACGACCAGGTAACTCTTGTATTTTTAGTAGAGACAGGGTTTCTCCACGTTGGTCAGGCTGGTCTCGAACTCTCAGCCTCAGGTGATCTACCCGCCTCAACCTCCCAAAGTGCTGGGATTACAGGTGTGAGCCATCGCGCCTGGCTCTCTATCTACTTTTTATCTGTTAAAGAGAAAAAAATGTTAAGAGTAGGAAGTAGTTATAATTCTAATGTCATATGAGAAAGGATGTGAGTAGACAGCTGCCATTACTCTTCTAAGAAAGAGCCCTTTTTTATCTATTTATTTATTTTTAAAAACAGACATAGGCTATTGGCCGGGCGCGGTGGCTCATGCCTGTAATCCTAGCACTTTGGGAGGCCGAGGTGGGTGAATCATGAGGTCAGGAGTTCGAGACCAGCCTGGCCAACGTGGTGAAACCACGTCTCTACTAAAAAATACAAAAATTAACTGGGCGCGGGAGGCTGAGGCAGGAGAATCGCTTCAACCCAGGAGGCAGAGTCTGCAGTGAGCTGAGATCGTGCCACTGCACTCCAGCCTGGGGGACAGAGCGAGACTCCGTCTCAAAAAAATAATAATAAAAAATAGAAAAATAAAAAATCAGAGTTCTTGCCCTGTTGCCCATGCGGGAATGCAGTGATTCAACCATAGCTCACTGCAGCCTTGCACCTTTGGGCTCAAGTGATCTTCCTGCCTCAGCCTTCAGGTAGCTGGGACTACAGATGTGTGCCACCACACCGGGCTAATTAAAAAATTTTTTGTAGCAACAGGGTCTTGCTGTGTTGCCTAGGCTGGTCTCAAGCAATCCTCTGACTTTGGCCTCCCAAAGTGCTGGGAATACAGGCATGAGCCACTAAGCACCGCCAAAAAGAGCCCTTATGTACGGTGCTCTCCACAACCATAGGACAGCTTCAAGGGCCTCATCACAGCTCCTTGCATGCAATCATGGAATCCAGGAATGTTACGCTGGTTGAAGGAAATTTGACGGACCCACTGACATCCCTGAATGGTAGGGAATGTAGGGCTTAGCAAGAGACACCACCCTCGAATAAAGCAGCCTGTTAGTATAGCAGGACAGAGGAGGGCACAATTTTCTTTTTTTTTTCTGCAGATTTCCTATCT
>NW_026654998.1:0-7731 GCF_009828535.3 Hylobates moloch
TGCTGCTCCGGCAGCGCAGGGCTCAGCCCGCCGCGCTCCTCCTGCGCGCCCCGCCGGGGGCCCCCGACCGGCTCGGCCCAGCGCACTCGCTTGCCCCCCAGAGGCCGCGCGCTCCCACCCCTCCAGATGGTGCTGCCCTCGGCGCCCGCTCACACCGCCCGCCCGCCCCGGGCCTCCCCTGCCCTCCCGCCCCGGGCCGCCCCCGAGTCCCGCGCCCGCCTCCCCGCCCTCGCCTCCGGGCGTCAACGTCGGCCCGCCGGGCCCCCGCCCCGCGCCGGCCCCCGCAGGTGAGCGCCCGCCCGCTGTCCCTCCTGCCGAGCGCCCCGAGCCCGCCTGCGCCTGCGCCTGCGCCGCCCCGGGTTGGGAGGCGGGGGGTCGGCCCGCCCTCTTAAAGGGCCCGGCTCATCGCTCCTCCCCCGCTCCTCCCCCAGCCTCCGGGGCCCTACCCCGCTTTCCCCCACTCCCCCAGGCCCGGCCTGCGCCTTCCTGCGGTGCCCAGGAACGAGTCTCTCATGCCGAGTAGCTGCCGTTGCACTGTGCGAGTGTAAAAGTCACTTCCACCCGGTCTCAGTTGCTTCAACCTCAGTTGAAGTGAGGAGGTTGGACTGGAAGGTTTCTGGGGTCACGCCAGTGAGGCTGGGGTTCTAGTCCTAATCTCACCGTGGCACCCCAAAGGCCCAGAAACTCGGACCATCACCTCTCTTTCCCCGGGGCCAACGGAGGACTCCTGAAGGAGGGAGGGTTTGTCTCAGGCCTGACAATTCCTGATGAGGACTTGGGCAGAAACAGCCCCAGACAAGCGGACCTTCATCATTCCTGCACTTGAGCCGTCTCCTCCCTGCCCCACCCCCCGCCCCACCCCAGAGGGAGAAAACCCAGCGCTCTGATTCCCAGCGGCGGGGCATCCTGCAGGCCCAGTTCCCAGCCCACAGACCCATGTCCCAGCCCAAACGGAGTGGGCAGCGGGCGCTTGGAGCCCAAGGACTCAGGGCCACTCAGCCCTTGTTACTGTCCCTCACCTAGAAAATGGGTGTAATAACAAAACAATTCGCGGTAGATGGCAAGATCTACGTACTGCGTAGGGCTGGTCTCTCTGCACTCACACTGTCCAGCAGTGGGCCCCGGGGCCTTGGCCAGAGCGCAGTAGGGCAATGAGAAAGGGGTGGCTTTCGGAAACCTACACGAGGCCCAGTCTGGGTGGGTTTGGGTGGCGGTGCCTTGCCTGCGAGGTGGGCGGGGCAACTTTCTACTAAATTGTCTAACACTGCAAGTAATGGCAGCCCTTACCCAGGGAGCCAGGAGGCTGGGCCAGGAACACCCCCCGTTGCCCGGCTTCAGGGAAGAAAGTGGGGAAGACAACAGATTTGGGAGAAGGAAACAGGAGGTTTTCTCCCAGTCTCCCTCACGCTGCCTCAGTCATGGCCATTGCTAAGACTCACAGAGCCCAACTGTGCAAGGCCTTGCACTTCGCATTCTTCTCATCCAACCCCACAACAACCCAAGGAGACACATAATATCCCCATTTTACACGTGGCAGAACTGAGGTTCTACATGGCCAAGTGACTTGTTCAGCGCCATACAGCTGGTAGTACTGAAGCCAGGATTCAAATTCAGTTTTCCCACTCTAAAGTCTAAGGCACAGACCGAATGTGGTGACTCATGCCTGTAATCATAGCACTTTGGAGGCTGAGAGGGCAAATCATTTGAGCTCCCAAGTTCAGGACCAGCCTGGGCAACATGGCAAAACCCTGTCTCTACAAAAAAAAAAAAAAAATACAAAAATTAGCAGAGCATGGTGGCACACACCTGTAATCCCAGCTATTCGGGAGGCCGAGGTGGGAGGATCGCTTAAGCCTGGGAGGTGGAGGTTGCACTGAGTAGAGATACACCACTGCACTCCTGCCTGGGCAATAGAGCCAGACCTTGTCTCAAAAAAAAAAAAAAAAAAATCTGAGGCACAAAAAAGCAACACCAAATCCAGGGGCCCTGCTTCAGGAAGCATCAGGACTAACTAGATTTTATTGGTCAATAGATGCAAACAACTGATTTAGAGCAAACTTCCCCTCCAGTAAATCAAGCTCCAAATCAAACAAAGCTAGGGGTCAAAGCGCCTCCATCCTGGTTGGTCCTGCTCCTAGGGCAGCCCAGCCCCCCATTTCCCCAGCCCCCCATCTCTCTAGTTTCTCTCAAGAAGCCAGCGCCACTCCCTGTATGCACCTCTAGTGTAGGGTTATCTGGAGCTTTAGGTTCAAAGGAAAGAGTGAGGTCTGCTGCTCCCTTCCTCCCTCCTACCCTGTTCCTCACCAACTCCTGGACGGTCCCCGCCATGGGGTTGAGAACTGGGGCTATGCTGGGATGTGTCCGTGACACTGATCGTGGTGGCCAGAGAGACACCGAGGGAGACTGCTCTGCCACCAGGGAGCTGACATGAGGAAGGAGCCCCAGACTAAAAACACTGAGTCTCAGGAGACTTGGGAGGTGGCCGCAGGGATAACCCAACCCTCCAATTAACGTGCCTGAGCCAGTCTCCTCCTACGTCTGGAACTTTAGGAGAGCTGCCCACAGCAGAATGACTCGGCAAGGAGAAGGGCTTGTCGGGTCTAGCTGGGAGCGGAGGTGGGCCAGGCTGCCAGAGGGAGGCTCTGGGTGGTGCCCTTAAGAGTCTCCGTCATGAGCTGTTTTGCACTGTGAGGTAAGCAAGAGGGCAAGGAAGGCCATTGCTGGGGAATGGGCCACCTGGCTCACACCTGCAGGCAGCTGCTAAGCCAAGAGTGGGTGGGTGCTGCTGAGGGATTGGGCTTCTAGTTTGTTTTTATTTTTTTATCTTTTTGAGATGGAGTTTCGTGCTCGTTGCCCAGGCTGGAGTGCAGTGGTGCAATCTCGGCTCAGTGCAACCTCTGCCTCCCGGGTTCAAGCGATTCTCCTGCCTTTGCCTCCCTAATAGTTGGGATTACAGACACCCGCCACCACGCCCAGCTAATTTTTTGTATTTTTAGTAGAGACAGGGTTTCGTCATGTTAGCCAGGCTGGTTTTGAACTCCCAGCCTCAAGCAATCCACTCATCTCGGCCTCCCAAAGTGCTAGGATTACAGGCGTGAGCCACTGCGTACACCTTGTTTTTAAATAAAGCAGTTTTTAAAACTACTGTTGCAACCTTTTAGAGGGAGGTAAACTGAATATGGTTGATTTTGAATGACTATTTTTTTGTTTTATGAAAGAGGATAATAATAGAATAGAAAATATGAGAATGTTTGGCCGGGCGCGGTGGCTCACACCTGTAATCCCAGCACTTTGGGAGGCCGAGGCAGGTGGATCACCTGAGGTCAAGAGTTAGAGACCAGCCTGACCAACATGGTGAAACCCCGTCTTTACTAAAAATACAAAATTAGCCGGGCATGATGGTGCACGCCTGTAATCCCAGCTACTCGGGAGGCTGAGACAGGACAATCGCTTGAACCTGAGAGGCAGAGGTTGCAGGGAGCTGAGATCACGCCACTGCACTCCAGACTGGGCAACAGAGCAAGACTCTGTCTCTCCAAAAAAAAAAAAAAAGAAAGAAAGAAAGAAAATATCAGAATGTAATTTTTGAACTTTTTATTGACATACAGCATACCTCCAGAGAAGTGCCGAAAGCTTGCATTCTTGCAGGTAATACACCCAGCACCCAGATCAAGAAACGGAACATAATCGGCACCCCAGAACCCCACCCTAAATATGTAATTTTTAAAAAGACTTTAATAAATATCTTTTAGCACGCCCTTTATATACATGGTTTACTTTTAACTTTCTGACCCCCTTGCCCTCCTCCTAGAATAGAAACCTCCCAACAACCAGGGCTTTCTTCTAGACACAGGCAGCTAGAACAAGGCCTGGCACAAAGCAGGTGCCAAAACTACCTGCTGAATGGATGAGAGTGCAGAGTGCACCCCAGGTGGTGAAGGCATTGTTTCTGTGGTGTTCTTGTTTCATCGTTGTGAAGTCCATTTCTTTCTGTAGGTCACAGTCAAAACATTGAGAGCCACGGCTACAACTTGAGCAAGTCAAACACGCTGTGATTCAGGCCAGGGATATGAGCATGGGTAAAGAACCCTGTACGAACTAGCTCAGGGCTTCTGGAACTGTGTGCGGCTGAATGACCGGGGCATCTTGGTGAACTGTAAATTCTGATTCAGCAACTGGGAGGAGGGCGCTGAGATCCAGCATTTCCGTCAAGCTTCCCATGGACCACACTCTGACTATCAAGGCCTTAGATGCAGACAGTCTCAATACAGCTGCACGCAAGAATCACACAGAAAGCTTTAAAAATGCTGATGCCAGGCCAGGTGCAGTGTCTCACGCTTGTAATCCCAGCACTTCGGGAGGCCGAGGCGGGCAGATCACGAGGTCAGGAGTTCGAGACCAGCCTGGCCAACACAGTGAAACCCCGTCTCTACTAAAAATACAAAAATTAGCTGGGCATGGTGGCAGGCACCTGTAATCCCAGCTACTCGGGAGGCTGAGGCAAGAGAATCACTTGAACCTGGGAGGCGGAGCTTGTAGTGAGCCAAGATCGCTCCATTGCACTCCAGCCAGGATGACAGAGCAAGACTCCGTCTCAAAAAAAAAAAAAAAAGTGCTGATGCCCAAGCACCACTCTAGAACACTTAAATTGGAATCTCTTGGATGCGGGTTGGCATCTTCATTTTATTGTTTTGTTTTTGTTTTTTGGTAGAGACAGGGTCTCAAGATGTTGCCCAGGCTGGTCTCAAAGTCTTGGGCTCAAGCTATTCTCCTGCCTCAGCCTTCTCAAAGTGCTGGGATTACAGGCATGAGCCACCCCGCCCGGACTTAGCATCTTAGTTTTTTTGTTTGTTTGTCTCTGTCACCCAGGCTGGAGTACAGTGGTGCGATCTTGGCTCACTGCAACCTCTGTCTCTCAGGTTCAAGCAATTCTCCTGTCTCAGCCTACCGAGTAGCTGGGATTACAGGCACGCGCCATCACATCACACCCGGCTAATTTTTATATTTTGAATAGAGACAGGGTTTCACCATGTTGGTCAGGCTGGTCTTGAACTCCTGACCTCAGGTGAGCCACCCGCCCTGGCGTCCCAAAGTGCTGGGATTACAGGCATGAGCCACTGCTCCCGGCCAGCATCTTAGTTTTTAAAAGCTCCTTAAGTGATTCCAGCTGGCTACCAGACATGGGAGGTGCTTGGCTGAAGGCAAACTCCGGCGGGGAGGAGGAGCCAGTCTGTTCCCAAGCACACTCTCACTGCCTAGATGTTCCCAAGCACACCCTCACTGCCTAGAAGGAGGCCCGGGCTAAGGCCCACGGAAGGGAGGGCTGGGATCAGGACCATCTGACTTGACAAAGGGCCACCATTTCTGAGTCAGGAGGGCATCACTTGCCTCCTGGCGGAGGTGAAGAGACGGATTTCTGAAGGAATTCTTAGGCATGGTGTGTATCTGCTAACGCCGGCCACATCCTTCCAGGACCGAGAACAGACAGTGCCTTCACCCTATTGCCCAAGTCGGAGGTCCCTGGAGCTGCCAAGGGGGCTGTGCCCACGTGCCCCCGAGCAATTCAGTTTTCAAGACCTTACCAGGCCGTTGGGAGGAGCCACTGCCAGCTGCTCTCACACACCTGCCCCCTCTGCCCAACCACAGCAAGAGCCAAACCAGCCGAGAGATGACAAACCCTGAGGTCATCATGGGCTCTTCTGAAACAGAGCCTCATGGAGCCCTGGGCTCCAGTGCCCCCTGGTGGACACCTAGAGTTGTGGTTGGTAACCAACAAACGGACCAGTGAGTTCGGTTACTCCTGATCAGTGTTCAGGCAGTGTCAGGCACAGTCATGCCAGATGTGGCCCCATACACACCATCAAGGAGTTTCTAGTGTGGCGCGGTGGCTCACACCTGGAATCCCAGCGCTTGGGAGGCAGAAGCAGCAGGATCAGTTGAGCGTAGGAGTTCAAGGCTGCAGTGAGTATGATCTGCACTCCAGCCTGGGTGACAGAGAGACACCCTGTCTCCAAAAACATTAACTTTTTTGAGACAGTGTCTCGTTCTGTCACCCACGCTGGAGTGCATGGCATGATCTCGGCTCACTGCAACCTCTGACTCTCGGGTTCAAGCGATTCTCCTGCCTCAGCCTCCCCGGTAGCTGGAATTACAGGTGCCTGCCACCACGCCTGGCTAATATTTGTATTATAGTAGAGACAGGGTTTCACCATGTTGGCCAGGCTGGTCTCGAACTCCTAAGCTCAAGTGATCCTCCCGCCTCGACCTCCCAAAGTGCTGGGATTATGGGCGTGAGCCACTGCGCCTGGCCAAAAAAAAATTAATTTTTAAAAAAGAGGCTAGGCACAGTGATTTATACCTGTAATCCCAGTACTTTGGGAGGCCCAGGTGGGAGGATTGCTTGAGGCCATGAGCTCGAGACCAGCCTGGGCAACATGGCAAGACTCCCTACCTACAAAAAATTTAAAAATTAGTCAGTTGTGGTGGTGTGCACCTGTCATCTCAGCTACTCAGGAGGCTGAGGTGGGAGGATTGCTTGAGGCCAGCAGTTCGAGGCTGCAGTGGGTTACCATCACACCACTGCACTCCGGCCCTGGGCAACAGAGAGAGACCTTGTCTCAAAAATAAATAAATTAAATCAACAAACTTCTAGTGGAGGAGTCGAGACTAATATGAAGGACGGGCTCCTTTGATTCTTCACCTACTCCTTCTTTAACTCCCTGAAATCTGGCCTCCCCTGGAACCCACCATACTAAGCGTGGAAAATGTTGCAGTCAAGGCTTGCCTTTAAATGGAGAGGTACTGTGTCACTCTTGCACCTTTCTTCTGCCTTCTGCAAATCTCCCCATTTGCAGTGCAGACACTGCACAGTCTTTAGCTACTGTTCTTCCTCCTTCTGCTAAAATGGTGAGCCTCCCAGCAAGCCCACACCTGCTCCTTTTTTGGCTACCCTCTCCCAGCTTGGTAAGATCATTTCCACCCACTGCCACTCCCCGCCTCCCCTCCCACAGCTGAGCCAATGAGGCCCCCAGGAACCGAGCTCCCTGCATCTGCGGCTGCCTGCCTGAGCACTGATGTTGAGTGGACACCCAGACTTTTGTTCCATCTTAGGAGGTAGCAACAGAACCCAAACTCTCAATTCCAGCTCTCCTTCCCTTCTCCCCTGGCTCTCTCATTTGCCCAGAAAGCAGACTCAGGTTCTTGGCAGCCTCCTTTACCCATCTCCTCCTTCAGCACCTAACACACCTACTTCAGCCCCAGATACCTCAGAGGTCCATCCTCCTGCCTCCTCTCTCGACTCACTTCCTCAGCTACCACTTTATTCCATGTAGAAAGAAACTGTATCCAAGTCCTAGCTTCCCCACGTTCGTTTTTCAAACAGTGATCAAGTACCTTTGGGATGCCAGACACCTAACCATGAGGTGACTTCCACGTGAGTGGCATCAAATCCTTCCGTTAGCCAGCCTCTGCATCTAAGAAATGATCCCTCACCGGAGGCTGTAAGAATTACACAAGATAATGCAATGATATTCACACCCTTGAATGGCATTATTACAACAAACATTGTGTTGATGACCCTGCTGACTTCAGTCCCTGTACCTCCTTATTAATTCCCTGTTAATCTTCCTAAAACATCCATTTCATCATGTCACTCCCTTACTCAAGAACTCCACATTGCTCCCCAGTTCCACGCAGCATTGCTCCCCGGTTCCACGCAGCATTGCTCCCCGG
>NW_026654999.1:0-7729 GCF_009828535.3 Hylobates moloch
TGAGTTCATTGTAGATTCTGGATATTAGCCCTTTGTCAGATGAGTAGATTGCAAGAATTTTCTCCCATTCTGTAGGTTGCCTGTTCACTCTGATGGTAGTTTCTTTTGCTGTGCAGAAGCTCTTTAGTTTACCCAAGATGGCCGAATAGGAACAGCTCCAGTCTACAGCTCCCAGCATGAGCGACGCAGAAGACAAATGATTTCTGCATTTCCATCTGAGGTACCGGGTGCATCTCACTGGGGATTGTCGGACATTGGGTGCAGGACGGTGGGTGTAGTCACATTTCTAACACTAATAGCACTGTCACCTCTTTGAGCCTGTTTCCCCACTTATAAAGTGAAGGTATGGGATCAGAACTAAAAATTACCCTAAACCATTAATATTTTATATTCCCACCAGCAATGTGTGAGGGTTCCAATCCCTATATATCTTCATCAACACTTGCTATTGTCTATCTTTTTTGGTTGTAGCCTTCCTAATGGGTGTGAAATAATATCTCATTTGTGGTTTTGATTTGTACTTCTCTGATGGCTAATGATGTTGAGCAAGTATGGTTTATGTGTTAATTGATATTTTTATATCTTTTATGGAGTGATGTCTATTAGAATTCTTTGCCCATTAAAAAAAATTTGGGGAGGGGGTCATTTTATTATTGAGTTGTGGGAGTTTTGTTTTTTATTTTTACTTGTTCTGAATATGACTTACAAATATTTCCATCCATTCTGTGGATTGTTTTATAACTTTCTTGATGATATCATTTGTAACACAAAATCTAATTTTCATGTAGTCCAACTTTTCTGTTTTTCCTTTTGTCGCTTGTGCTTTTGGTACCCAAGAAACCACTGCCTAATTCAAGGTCATGGAAATTTACTTTTTCTTTTAAGAGTTTTCTAATTTTAATTCTTACATTTAGGTCTGTGATCCATTTTGAGTTAATTTTTGTATATGATGTAAAAAAGGGTCCAATTTCATTCTCTTGCATGTGGCTACCCAGTTGTCCCGGAAATATTTGTTGAAAAACTCTTCTTTGCCCATTGAATTGTCTTAGCACTCTTATTGAAAATCAATTGACCACAAACATAAGAGTTTATTTCTGGACTCTCAATTCAATTCCATTATCTTTATATCTATTCTTATACCAGTACTGCACTGTTCAGATTACTGTAGCTTTGTAGTAAGTGTTTTAAATGGAAAGTGTGAGTCTTCCATCTTTGTTCTCCTTTTTCAATAATGTTTTGGCTATTCTGGGTTCCCTGCAATTCCATATGAATTTTAGGATCCACTTGCTAATTTCTGGGGGAAAAAAGACAGCTAGGATTTTGATGGGGCCCACATTGAATCTGTAGCTCAATTTGTGGAGTACTGTCATCTTAACAATATTATGTTTTCCAATAGATGAACATGGGATGTCTTTCCATCATTTTAATCTTCTTTAATTTCTTTCAGTGATATTTTGTCATTTTTAGTGTACAAGTCTTGCACTTCTTGGTTAAACTTATTCCTAAGTCATTTATTCTTTTTGATGCTATATAAATGGAATTGTTTTCCTAAGGTCATTTTTAGATTATAAATTGCTAGAGTACAGAAATACAATTGATATACAAAAACTCCAATTTTGCATCCTATAACCTTGCTCAATCTTGTTTATTAGTCTAATAGCTTTCTGTGTGTGTATTCCTTAGGACTTTCTATATATACAATCATGGCATCTACAAGTACAGTTTTACTTCTCCCTTTCTAAGATTAATGCCTCTTATTTCTTTTTCTTTTCTAATTGTCCCAGCTATAGCCATACTATAGTACTACAGCCCAGCTATAGTACTGTAGAATACAGTGTTGAATAGAAGGAATGAGGTAAGAAACCTTTGTTTTGTTCCTGATCTTAAGGGGATCACATTCATTTTTCATCATTAAATATGATATTAGCTGTGGATTTTTCAGATGCTCTTTATCAAGTTGAAGGAGTTTCCTTCTATTTCCAGTGTTGTCTATTTTTTTTTTTATAAATTGTGAAAGGATGTTGGATCTTGTCAAATAGTTTTTCTGCATTTATTGAGATGATCATGCGGTTTTTATCCTTTATTTTATTAATATGGTATATTACACTGATTGGCTTTTGTATGTTAAACCAACCTTGCACTCCTGGAATAAATCCCATTTGGTCATGTTACTTAATCCTTCTTACATGTTGTTGGATTCAGGCTACTAGTTTTTTCTTAAGGATTTTTGTGTCTATTGTCATAAAGGATATTGGTCTGTGGAGTTTTTTTCTTGTGATATCTTTGCCTGATTTTAATATGAGGATAACACTGGCCTCACAGAGTTGGAAAGTTCTCTCTTATTCTATTTGTCATATTCCTTCTTTCATGAAAATTTTTGCTTATGCCATTATATGACACGTTCATGCCTTCCCTCTCAGCTACTCCATGTCCTGCCCATCATTTGGAGTCAGCTCAAGGCCCCCTCATTCCTGAACCCTTTCCCGACTGTTCCAGTCCAAGTGAGCTCATCTTCTCCAGAACCCCTTCACATCTCACTGTGCTTACATCTGGCACTTAATATAAAGTGTTGTACTTATGCACGATGTAACAAACACTGGGTGTTCAGTAGAAACTGGAAGCAGGACAAGTAGAGTCCCAGTAAGTATCAGAGCCTCACTCAGGCAGCTGGAGGCAGGCAGACATCTGAGCCTAGTGACTCAGGACCAGTGTGATGATTCAGGGCCATATGAGTAGCTCCCTAGTGAGGCTGCAGCCTCCTTGAGAGGCACAGTAGTGGATGCTTAAGAATGCACTCTTTATTGCTTGAATAGTGGCTCAGGGATTTATAAGATATATGACCTTAGGCAAATTACTTGCTAGCCTTAGTTTTCTCATCTTTGAACTGTTGATAATAATATCAATCCTAAATAGTTGTGGTAAATATTATATGAGTTCACCTATGCAAAGTGTAATAACTTCAATTAGTGGTAGCTTTAATACATGCCATTGGGTGGAGCAAAGATGGCCGAATAGGAACAGCTCCGGTCTACAGCTCCCAGCGGGAGCGACACAGAAGACGGGTGATTTCTGCATTTACGTTTGAGCTTTGAAGAGAGTAGTGGTTCTCCCAGCACGCAGCTGGAGATCTGAGAACGGACAGACTGCCTCCTAAAGTGGGTCCCTAACCCCCGAGCAGCCTAACTGGGAGGCACCCCCAGTAGGGACAGACTGCCACCTCACTCGGCCAGGTACTCCTCTGAGACAAAACTTCCAGAGGAACTATCAGACAGCTGAATTTGTGGTATCACGAAAATCCGCTGTTCTGCAGCCACCGCTGCTGACACCCAGCCAAACAGGGTCTGGAGTGGACCTCTAGCAAACTCCAACAGACCTGCAGCTGAGGGTCCTGTCTGGTAGAAGGAAAACTAACAAACAGAAAAGACATCCACACCAAAAACCCATCTGTACACCACCATCATCAAAGACCAAAAGTAGATAAAACCACAAAGATGGGGAAAAAACAGAGCAGAAAAACTGGAAACTCTAAAAAGCAGAGCACCTCTCCCCCTGCAAAGGAACGTAGTTCCTCATCAGCAACGGAACAAAGCTGGACAGAGAATGACTTTGACGAGTTGAGAGAAGAAGGCTTCAGAAGATCAAACTACTCCGAGCTATGGGAGGAAATTCAAAACAATAGCAAAGAAGTTAAAAACTTTGAAAAAAAATTAGACAAATGGATAACTAGAATAACCAATGAAGAGAAGGGCTTAAAGGAGCTGATGGAGCTGAAAGCCAAGTTTCGAGAAGTACACGAAGATTGCAGAAGCCCCAGTAGCCGATGTGATCAACTGGAAGAAAGGGTATCGCAGATGGAAGATGAAATGAATGAAATGAAGCAAGAAGGGAAGTTTAGAGGAAACAAAATAAAAAGAAACAAACAAAGCCTCCAAGAAATTTGGGACTATGTGAAAAGACCAAACCTACGTCTGATTGGTGTACCTGAAAATGATGGGGAGAATGGAACCAAGTTGGAAAACACTCTGCAAGATATTATCCAGGAGAACTTCCCCAATCTAGCAAGGCAGGCCAACATTCAGATTCAGGAAATACAGAGAATGCCACAAAGATACTCCTCGAGAAGAGCAACTCCAAGACACATAATTGTCAGATTCACCAAAGTTGAAAGGAAGGAAAAAATGTTAAGGGCGGCCAGATAGAAAGGTCGGGTTACCCACAAAGGGAAGCCCATCAGAATAACAGCTGATCTCTCAGCAGAAACTCTACAAGCCAGAAGACAGTGGGGGTCGATATTCAACATTCTTAAAGAAAAGAATTTTCAACCCAGAATTTCATATCCAGCCAAACTAAGCTTCATAAGTGAAGGAGAAATAAAATACTTTACAGACAAGCAAATGCTGAGTGATTTTGTCACCACCAGGCCTGCCCTAAAAGAGCTCCTGAAGGAAGCACTAAACATGGAAAGGAACAACCGGTACCAGCCCCTGCAAAAACATGCCAAATTGTAAAGACCATCGAGGCTAGGAAGAAACTGCATCAACTAATGAGCAAAATAACCAACTAACATCATAATGACAGGATCAAATTCACACATAACAATATTAACTTTAAATGTAAATGGGGTAAATGCTCCAATTAAAAGACACAGACTGGCAAACTGGATAAGGAGTCAAGACCCATCAGTGTGCTGTATTCAGGAAACCCATCTCACATGCAGAGACACACATAGACTCAAAATAAAGGGATGGAGGAAGATCTATCAAGCAAATGGAAAACAAAAAAAGGCAGGGGTTGCAATCCTAGTCTCTGATAAAATAGACTTTAAACCAACAAAGATCAAAAGAGACAAA
This sequence comes from Hylobates moloch, assembly GCF_009828535.3. Lineage (NCBI taxonomy): Eukaryota > Metazoa > Chordata > Mammalia > Primates > Hylobatidae > Hylobates > Hylobates moloch. Next base: position 4,851 of record NW_026654999.1, read on the forward strand.
GAAGGCCATTACATAATGGTAAAGGGATCAATTCAACAAGAAGAGCTAACTATCTTAAATATATACGCACCCAACACAGGAGCACCCAGATTCATAAAGCAAGTCCTGAGTGACCTACAAAGGGACTTAAACTCCCACACAATAATAATGGGAGATTTTAACACCCCACTTTCAACATTAGACAGATCAACAAGGCAGAAAGTTAACAAGGATATCCAGGAATTGAACTCAGCTCTGCACAAAGTGGACCTAATAGACATCTACAGAACTCTCCACCCCAAATCAACAGAATATACATTTTTTTCAGCACCACACCACACCTATTCCAAAATTGACCACATAGTTGGAAGTAAAGCTCTCCTCAGCAAATGTAAAAACACAGAAATTATAACAAACTGTCTCTCAGACCACAGTGCAATCAAACTAGGACTCAGGATTAAGAAACTCACTCAAAACCGCTCAACTACATGGAAATTGAACAACCTGCTCCTGAATGCCTACTGGGTACATAATGAAATGAAGGCAGAAATAAAGATGTTCTTTGAAACCAATGAGAAGACACAACATACCAGAATCTCTGGGACGCATTCAAAGCAGTGTGTAGAGGGAAATTTATAGCACTAAATGCCCACGAGAGAAAGCAGGAAAGATCCAAAATTGACACCCTAACATCACAATTAAAAGAACTAGAAAAGCAAGAGCAAACACATTCAAAAGCTAGCAGAAGGCTAGAAATAACTAAAATCAGAGCAGAACTGAAGGAAATAGAGACACAAAAAACCCTTCAAAAATTAATGAATCCAGGAGCTGGTTTTTTGAAAAGATCAACAAAATTGATAGACCGCTAGCAAGACTAATGAAGAAAAGAGAGAGGAATCAAATAGATGCAATAAAAAGTGATAAAGGGGTATCACCACCGATCCCACAGAAATACAATCTACCATCAGAGAATACCACAAACACCTCTATGCAAATAAACTAGAAAATCTAGAAGAAATGGATAAATTCCTCAAAAAATACACCCTCCCAAGACTAAACCAGGAAGAAGTTGAATCTCTGAATAGACCAAAAACAGGTTCTGAAATTGTGGCAATAATCAATAGCTTACCAACCAAAAAGAGTCCAGGACCTGATGGATTCACAGCGGAATTCTAACAGAGGTACAAGGAGGAACTGGTACCATTCCTTCTGAAACTATTCCAATCGATAGAAAAAGAGGGAATCCTCCCTAACACATTTTATGAGGCCAGCATCGTCGTGATACCAAAGCCTGGCAGAGACATAACCAAAAAAGAGAATTTCAGACCAATATCCTTGATGAACATTAATGCAAAAATCCTCAATAAGATACTGGCAAATCCAGCAGCACATCAAAAAGCTTATCCACCATGATCAAGTGGGCTTCATCCCTGGGATGCAAGGCTGGTTCAACATACGCAAATCAATAAATGTAATCCAGCATATAAACAGAATCAAAGACAAAAATCACATGATTATCTCAATAGATGCAGAAAAGGCCTTTGACAAAATTCAACAACCCTTCATGCTAAAAACTCTCAATAAATTAGGTATTGACGGGACGTATCTCAAAATAATAAGAGCTATCTATGACAAACCCACAGCCAATATCATACTGAATGGGCAAAACCTGGAAGCATTCCCTTTGAAAACTGGCACAAGACAGGGATGCCCTCTCTCACCACTCCTATTCAACATAGTGCTGGAAGTTCTGGCCAGGACAATCAGGCAGGAGAAGGAAATAAAGGGTATTCAACTAGGAAAAGAGGAAGTCAAATTGTCCCTGTTTGCAGATGACATGATTGTATATCTAGAAAACCCCATTGTCTCAGCCCAAAATCTCCTTAAGCTCATTAGCAACTTCAGCAAAGTCTCAGGATACAAAATTAATGTACAAAAATCACAAGCATTCTTGTACACCAAACACAGACAAACAGAGAGCCAAATCATGAGTGAACTCCCATTCACAATTGCTTCAAAGAGAATAAAAGACCTAGGAATCCAACTTACAAGGGATGTGAAGGACCTCTTCAAGGAGAACTACAAACCACTGCTCAATGTAATACAAGAGGATACAAACAAATGGAAGAACATTCCATGCTCATGGGTTGGAAGAATCAATATCGTGAAAATGGCCATACTGCCCAAGGTAATTTATAGATTCATTGCCATCCCCATCAAGCTACCAATGACTTTCTTCACAGAAGTGGAAAAAACTACTTTAAAGTTCATATGGAACCAAAAAAGAGCTTGCATCGCCAAGTCAATCCAAAGCCAAAAGAACAAAGCTGGAGGCATCACGCTACCTGACTTCAAACTATACTACAAGGCTACAGTAACCAAAACAGCATGGTACTGGTACCACAACAGAGACATAGATCAATGGAACAGAACAGAGCCCTCAGAAATAATGCTGCATATCTACAACTATCTGATCTTTGACAAACCTGACAAAAAGAAGCAATGGGGAAAGGATTCCCTATTTAATAAATGGTGCTGGGAAAACTGGCTAGCCATATGTAGAAAGCTGAAACTGGATCCCTTCCTTACACCTTATACAAAAATTAATTCAAGATGGATTAAAGACTTACATGTTAGACCTAAAACCATAAAAACCCTACAAGAAAACCTAGGCAATACCATTCAGGACATAGGCATGGGCAAGGACTTCATGTCTAAAACACCAAAAGCAATGGCAACAAAAGCCAAAATTGACAAATGGGATCTAATTAAACTATAGAGCTTCTGCACAGCAAAAGAAACTACCATCAGAGTGAACAGGCAACCTACAGAATGGGAGAAAATTTTTGCAACCTACTCATCTGACAAAGGGCTAATATCCAGAATCTACAATGAACTCA
>NW_026655000.1:0-7728 GCF_009828535.3 Hylobates moloch
AGAATTGCTTGAACCCAGGAGGCAGAGGTTGCAGTGAGTGAAGATTGCGCCATTGCCCTCCAGCCTGGGCAACAAGAGCAAAACTCCGTCTCAAAAAAACAAAACAAAAGAATTAGCCAGGGATGGTGGCCTGCACCCATGGTCCCAGTTACTTGGGAGGCTGAGGTGGGAAGATCTCTTGAGCCTGGGAGTTGAAGGCTGCAGTGAACCATGATTGTGCCACTGCACTCCAGCCTGGGAGACACAGGGAGACCCTGTCTCAAAAATGCACAGACACTACTTTTGGGGGGGTCAATGAGAGAGGGGAGGGGGTCTGATTTAGTCACAATGAAATCTCACATCACCCTCATCAGATTGGCACACCATGAAAAAGCACTCACCCTGACATTTGCTGGTGGGGGGCAGATAAGCCTCTGACATTGCTGCTAGAAATGTGAATCAAGAACGTCACTGGGAAAAGCACTCCAGGGATTTGAAACTGAAGTTCCCTGCAGCCCTGTAATCCCACTCCTGGGACCTAACTGGAGAAGAGCCTGCTCCGGGGCGCAGAGGCTGGTGTGTGCAGTTTCTAGCAGACCTTGGCATGTCACCAAGCCAAAATGGGGCCCAGAAAAGCGAATGCATGACAGTGTGTGCCCTATGCTGTAATTTTTTTTTTTTTTTGAGATGGGGTCTTGCTCTGTCACCCAGACTGGAGTGCAGTGATGCCATCTCATTACAACTGTGTCACTGCAGCCTGGATCTCCTGGGTTCAAACGATCCTCCCCACCTCAGCCTCCTGAGTAGCTGAGATTACAAATACACACCATCAAGCCCAGCTAATTTTTTTTATTTTTGGTAGAGATGGGGCCTCCCTATGTTGTCCAGGGTGGTCTTAAACTCCTGAGGTCAAGCAATCCTTCCTTCTCGGCCTCCCAAAGTGCTGGGATTGCAGGCATGAGCCACCGCGCCTGGCCTAAAACTACCTTTGTTGTTGTTGTTTTTGAGATGGAGTTTCACTCTGTTGCCCAGGCTGAGGTGCAATGGCACGATCTCAGCTCACTGCAACCTCCGCCTCCCGGGTTCAAGCGATTCTCCTGCCTCAGCCTCCCAAGTAGCTGGGATTACAGGCTTCCGCCACCATGCCAGCTAATTTTTGTATTTTTAGTAGAGATGGGGTTTTGTCATGTCGGCCAGGCTGGTCTTGAACTCATGACCTCAGGTGATCCACCCACCTCAGCCTCCCAAAGTGCTGGGATTACAGGTGTGAGCCACAGCACCGGGCTTAAAACTATTTTTTGTGTGTGTGTTTGTTTGTTTTGGAGACAGAGTTTCGCTCTTGTTGCCCAGGCTGGAGTGCAATGGCATGATCTCGGCTCACTGCAACCTCTGCCTCCCAGGTTCAAGCGATTCTCTTGCCTCAGCCTCCCGAGTAGCTGGGATTATAGGCACCCGCCACCATGCCTGGCTAATTTTTTGTATTTTTAGTAGAGACGGGGTTTCACTATGTTGGCCAGGCTGGTCTCGAAGTCCTGACCTCAGATGATCCACCCGCCTTGGCCTCCCAAAGTGCTGGGATTACAGGCATGAGCCACTGCGCCCGGCCCTAAAACCACTTTTCTGTGGGGAGAAAATACCCAGGCCATGGCAGCAGAAAGCAAGGAAGAAGCCATGTGGAAGCCCTCCTGGCGCTTCTTCCAGGGAGGTGAACAGAGAGCACCTGGGGCCAGGAGGCAGCATGCCTGGGTTTCTGCTCCTCCTCACTGAAGTTTCAGCCAAGTCAAACTTCTAGAGTTTCAGTTTCTTTATCTGTGAAATGACGGGGCTGGCACAGATGGTTTCTAAGATCCCTCCCAGGCCTGGAACTTCTAAACCGTTAGGTCAAAGGTGGGGGAGAGGCCCCATCTGGCAACCATTGGCTCCCCAGCTGTGCTAGGGACACAGTGGAGCAGCGAGACTGAGACCAAGACCCGTAACAACAACGGCTGCCCTGACAGCCAATCACCCTGGGTGAGGCCAAGCTCCTCCGCGGGCTGCAGAGCTGGAGGGAGGCACAGCCACCAGCCTCCTTCCTCCGGTGGCTCAGGGGTCGGTGGCATCCGCAAACCCCGGGCCAGGGCTGAGGCACTCTGAGGTCCCAGCCCCAGAAGGGGGGTTCGCCTGGGCAGGAAGGGATGCAGGAAGCTGTGTGACTGATGGCAGCTGGCCACATTTGGAGAAACACTAATTTCAAAAAGGGCCTGGGGGAGTGCAGGTTCCAGGCCGGGGCCAGCCTGGAGCCTTCTTTGCCACCTGCTCTGCCTTGCGCAGGTTCCGGGTCTTCTGGCTTTGCTTGCGTTGGCTCAGGACATGGTTGTTGGATTTAGCAAATAACAATCAGAACGCCCAGTGAAATCTGAATTTCAGGGAAACATACTTTTTCAGTAGGAGAAATGTCTTGTGCAACATTTGAGACATGCTTGTGCAAAACCATTGTTCATCGCCTGGCGTATAATCTGGCAACTCTGGCAGGAGAGGGGAGAGTGGAGCCAGGCTTCCTGCAGTCCCTGCCCCTCTGGAGGTGTCCCCTCCACATAAGCCTCTCCTTTGGGTGGGGTCCACTCTTCCAGGGATTCCACGAAACCGCCCTGAATCACCCCAATCTAGGCACACCACCTGTTTCCCGTGGGACCCCGCCTGACCCAGGAGGCTCGCAGGGCTGTTTATTGCACAGGTATCGGTAGGAAGAAAAAGTAAAATCGTGATGAGTGCTTGTAGCTGCGAAGTGTGGCATGAAGTCCCAGCAGCCCTCTGTCAATGAGGGAACCAGCTACTCACAGAGAAATCACAAAAAGGGGTCCCCGCACTGCTGGATAAAGAGCCTGCCCCCACCCTGTCTCTGAGCCCGCACGGAAGCCCACATGGAAGCCCGCCTTCTTTTCGCCTTCCCTCCAGCCTCTGTGAAGTAAGGGTGGCCTCTCTGGTGATGTGTGCGGCCTCTTCCCTCTTCTAGGGCACGTGGTGCTTTCGAGACGACCTCAAATTGGAACCAGGCTGTTTCCCAAGCAGGTGCTGTCCTCGTTCTCCCCTGCCAACCACGTGCCCCACCCCCCGGCCCCAAGCCCTGGGTCAGGCCCTGCCATTTGCCCCAGGTCCTTACCTGGTGGCGATGTGCTCGGCCAGCCAGGACAGAACGTCCAGCCCAGGTGCCCAGTTCCAGAAACATCTCAGTCATCACAGTCATGGGCCGAATGCCAACCTCGAGGGCACTGAGCAGGCGCACGCGGGTGGCCCATGCTGAGATGCCATTTGGCAGGCACAGGGCATCCTGTCTCCTCTGCCCTCACCTTTGGAGCTGACCACTTCGCCATTTAATTTGTGGGCTTAAAGCAGACCCTCCTCAGTACTTAAGGCTCCAGGGACAAGACTATGGAGTCTGGGATGAAGAGCCCCTGAGTTAAATGACATTAGCTGTCTTCAGGAGTCCCCTTTACAGGCCGGGCACGGGGGCTCACGCCTGTAATCCCAGCACTGGGAGGCCGAAGAGGGTGGATCACCTGAGGTCAGGAGTTAGAGACTAGCCTGGCCAACATGATGAAACCCCGTCTCTACTAAAAATACAAAAATTAGCCGGGCGTGGTGGCGGGTGCCTGTAATCCTACTCAGGCAGCCGAGGCAGGAGAATCGCTTGAACCCGGGAGGCAGAGGTTGCAGTGAGCCGAGATCACACCACTGCACTCCAGCCTGGGGAACAGAGCAAGACTCTGTCTCGAAAAAAGAAAGTCTCCTTTACAGACCAGATGCCTTCAGATGAAAGGAGGTGAGGCAGGCCTCTAAGTAACATAGTGACCGGCAGGAAGAAGGACTGCCCCGGGAGTAGAGAGGGTGGCATGGAGTCCTCAGTGCCTCTCTGGCTGCGGCCAAGGATGACCCAGCATGCTGACCACAAACCAGAGAGTCTGGGCCTTGGACTTGGGGGCTCAAAAACTGTTGCCTACATGAGAAGCACGCGCCACCTCCAGCACCGTGCCTGGCGATACTGTCAGCAGATTGGTTCACAAGGAGCTGGGTGACGGGCACGTGGGGACTGCTCAGACTGTAGCCACTAAGGGCATCTAAGCCCACCCCGGCTCCGAGGGGAGACCCACAAAGCAACTTTCTGTTGAGAGTTCAACTTTTGACATTTGTGTGTTTCCTCATCTGGACGCACCCTGCCTGGTTCCACGGATGATCTGAGGTGATGTGGCTCTCACGTGACCTGCCTACAGTTAACAGTCACAGATGTCATGGGGGTGACTAAGTGATTTCCCCATCAGTCTGCTGGGGACGTATTTAGTGTGACTCAGTCTCCCTGAATCCAGCCGCCTCCAAGGACACTCGCTGGTACCCAACTGACTGGCCTGCCTCACTGCTGCCAGTCCACACCCACAGCTGACACCCCAAAGATACCCCAGACGGTCGCTCTCTGTCCAACCATGAGCATGAGGGGCTTCTTGGCGTCATTTCCACTCCCCTTGCCAATATTTATTTGGAAACATTTCAAACTACAGAAAAGTTATGCGAATTACATCAGGAACACCCACATCCCCTGTGTCGAGATCTGTGCTTTATGTCTTTGAAAATAAGTTGTCGAGATCACAGCACTCCACCCCTCCACACCGAAGCCCGCAGCTCCTCAGGAAAGGGCAGTCTTGTGTGATCAGTGCATATCATCACACGCAGGATGCCTGACACTGGCACCACGCTGCCATCTCAGAGTCCGTTTCAATGCTGGGGGTCATCGGTTTTCAGCAGGTTCTTCCCACAGTTTAATGCGTCTTCCCGCCAGAGGGATGGAATCTTGGATGAGTGTTGAAATGCGTCAGAAACAAAAACGCAAAGTGGAACTGGAGCACGTCACAGACCTTGGACCAGAAGTGGCCTGTGAGGCACTGGAAGAGACGCCACCGTGCGAGCTGATGGTCACACAGCTTGAGGACCACAAAGCCCAGGCAAGAGAGCACCCCCAAAGCTAAGTAGGTGGCCGAGGTGGTGCTGCCATAGTGCCTGTGGGTGCGCAGCGCCTGCCCCACAGCGACCACCACGTGAGTACCCAGTGCAACCTCAAAGCCCTGGGGATGCAGCAGAGCGAGGCCATAACTGGCCACGGAGACGCACTCAAGAGAGAGGAACAGCCAGGGCCGCCAGCCGCGGTCTAGGTAGAGGCACCAGGCCACGGGCCATGCAAAGATGGGCAGGGTGAGCCACTGGTCCAGCACGGCGGCACGGTGCCACTGCGTCCACAGGCGCAGCCACTGCACGGGGCCATAGAGCAGGGCCATGGCTGCGAACACGTCCTTCAGGTAGCGGGGACCCAGACCCACTGCGCCGCCCCTGTGCAGCCAGAACAGCCCTAGCAGCGTGTAGGCCACGTTCACCAGTGAGTTGAACGGCATGGCCAGGAAGGCGGGGAGGCCGGCCACCGGCGCCTCAGCGTAGTGCTCATAGCCCACTTGCACGGAGACACTGTCAAAAATGCCCGTGAACACAGCAACGGCACAGAGGCTGCCGGCCACGGCCACGTGCACGAAGGCCTGCCCCCACTCTGGATTCATCTGGAACCAGCGGCGTGACCTGGGGCAGGGAGCTTCAGAGAGCAGCCTTCAATACGCAGCCTCTGCAGAACACTCTGGGCCCTCCCGGCTGAGCCAGCAGAAAGAAGCCCCGTGATTTCCGAGGCAGATGCTGCGACCTTGCCCCGAAGGAAGGCAGGAGTCCTGCTGATTGGCTGGCGCCAGCGGAGGAACGTTCTGCCTTTTTCCTTTGTGGTTACAAAAGGAGTGTGGTTAGAAAACAAACCGTCCCCAGCACCGCCTCCATGTTCCTGATCCCCGGCCTCAGGAGCTACCAACCATCTTCACTGGAAGAAGCAAATCAGAGTGAAACCGCTGCACACTGGCTCTCTCAAGCGTGGCCTCTAGAATCCTCTATCGCCCCTTTCTCCTGGCACCTAGGAAAATCCTGCCCATCGTCCTAGTTTCCTTAAAGCCACTGCATCTACAGACAAGACCTGCCTAGCTCTGTCATTACAACTCAGAACGCGCCTTCCCATGTCAGTGTGTTATAAAAGTGGACGTCTCCAGCCCCAAAGCCCTTTTCACCAAATACCCAGTTGAACTAGTGACCATTAGATGGAGTCCGAGCTCTGGCCTCTGACACAAGGTGGGGGATGGAGGAGGAGGAGGATTCACCATCTGCCACTCGAGCACCAGGCCGGGAAGCAAGGGGGTGACCCGCAGGCTTCCCAGGCCAGCTTCCGTGGCTCACTCGCCTGCCCTCTCCTGAAGTGCCAAGCCCCAAATCACCTTCTTTCCTCAGGCCACCATAAAGCCTTCTGTCTCCTTCAGTCACAGAACCAGAGAGACAATTTAATTACCACTGACTGTCAACTGCTTTGGGGCCAGTGGTGCTGTGAGTGAGCCCTAGTAGCTGAGAAACGCATTAATATGGAAGGGAGAAGAGCTTTAATGCTCTGAAAATGACTCCAATCATTAAAGCTCTTCTCCCTTCCATATTAATAAATTTCGCACTCAAGAGGGTGGGCGGGCAGGCGGGCTCAGGGAGAGAGAAGGGTGGGCTCCAGTTCCTGGTCAGCTGATGCCAGACTGTTCAAACTTTGGGGTCTCCCACTTACTAACCATGTGATCTTGCACCTTAATTGTCTTGGGCCTCGGTTTGCGCACCTTTTTTTGTTTGCACAATCTTGGCTCACTGCAACCTCCGCCTCCCAGGTTCAGGTGATTCTCTTGCCTCAGCCTCCCTAGTAGCCATGATTAGAGGCGTGCACCACCATGCCCGGCTAACTTTTCTATTTTTAGTAGAGACGGGGTTTCACCATGTTGGCCAGGCTGGTCTTGAACTCCTGACCTCAAGTGATCCACCTGCCTCAGCCTCCCAAAGTGCTGGGATTCACAGGTATGAGCCGCTGCGCCCAGCCCGGTTAGCTCACCTTTGACCTGATCGCTTAGAAGTTCCAGGCCTGGGAGAGATCTTAGAAACCATCTGTGCCAGCCCCATCATTTCACAGATAAAGAAACTGAAACTCTAGAAGTTTGACTTGGCTGAAAGTTACAGTGAGGAGGAGCAGAAACCCAGGCATGCCGCCTCCTGGCCCCAGGTGCTCTCTGCTCACCTCCCTGGAAGAAGCGCCAGGAGGGCTTCCACGTGGCTTCTTCCTTGCTTTCTGCTGCCATGGCCTGGGTATTTTTATTTAGACATGGGGGTCTTGCTCTGTTGCCCAGGTTGGAGTGCAGTGGCACAATCACAGCTCACTGCAGCCTCCACCTCCTGGGCCCAAGCTATCCTCCTGCCTCAGCCTCACAAGTAGTTGGGACCAGGGGTATACCACCACCTTGCCCTGATAATTTTTTTTTTTTTTTGAGACGGAGTCTTGCTCTGTCGCCCAGGCTGGAGTGCAGTGGCGCGATCTCGGCTCACTGCAAGCTCCGCCTCCCGGGTTCACGCCATTCTCCTACCTCAGCCTCCCGAGTAGCTGGGACCACAGGCGCCCGCCATCATGTCCGGCTAATTTTTTGTATTTTTAGTAGAGACGGGGTTTCACCGTGTTAGCCAGGATGGTCTCCATCTCCTGACCTCGTGATCCGCCCACCTCAGCCTCCCAAAGTGCTGGGATTACAGGCATGAGCCACTGCGCCCGGCCTGCCCTGCTAATTTTTGTTAAAAAAATTTTGGGCCAGGTGTGGTGGCTCACGCCTGTAATCCCAGCACTTT
>NW_026655001.1:0-7727 GCF_009828535.3 Hylobates moloch
TTGGAGAGAAAGGTCTTTCTTTCCCTCAGTGATATATAAAGGAAATAATAGCTAGTAACATTTTTCTCATTAAATATTCTATAGAAATGGTGCATGCAAAACATAGAGATTAACTCCTGGTCTAGAAACCTCTGAAAGAGCTTCCTGACACATTAACAAAACAGAGTTCCCTGAGCCCATCAAAGGTCGTTTTCTTTTCATTATATGTAAAGAATAAAAATATTGATTCCTATCACTCTAAGTTCCAATGTGGTAGCCACTGGCAAAACTTTTACACATGAAAAATCTAATACTTAAAGCAATAAATAATGATTATAGTAATGAGCATATTGATCATTTATGAGTTCCTTACTATATCCACTTTTTCAATTAGAGGTTTAAATATCTTATTCCAATTAAGAAATACCTAAGGTCCAATTAAGAAGATAAATTTACAAGTGATGTATCTCTTGGTTTTAACAATTAAACATATATTTATGTTTTTCATTACTTTCAAAGTCAGAAGGCCTTCTTTTCTGACTTAATAGAAAGTGTCCAGCCATTTTGAATTGAGGTTATCTCATGTAATGACATCAGCTTAGCTCCTCTCTCTTTCTTAATACTCAATTAATTTTGGTTTTCTTCAAGAGATCACAACTGCCCTAGGAAGAAGTGGCATCACTGGAGCAGAAATAAAATCAGGTAAAGACTTTGACGTATTTATATCCATTGTTGTATTTTGATAAACTTCTAGAGGAAATTTTTTTTAATGAGCTTTTAATTTGGAAATAAATTTAAATTATAGAAAATTATCACAGATAATGTAGAGAATCCCTTTAATATGGAGTGTGGTTTTAAATTTCCTTTGAGGCTATAGTATTTCGAGGAAACAGAGTTTCTTCTTGGATTTGAATTTGTAAACTCTTGAGCCCAAAGTTCCTAAAGTCTTTCCCTTCGGGAGACTAACCTCAGGATTCTAGGTCTCTGGAGAGGAGAGATGCAATCATAGCTCTGGCTTTGAAGTGGCTTTCCCTTTGAAAAGAGCATAGTCTGTATAACATTAGTGGCCTGTTCATAGATAAAAATTTAAGATTTTCTTTCTTCTTTCTTCTTCTTTCCTTCTCCTCTTCTTCTCCTAATCTGTTTTCATGTGGAGCCACCACTGGAGCACCAGGAAGCAGGACAGGTAAACTTGGGGAAAGCCTTTCATAGGACCTTCAACATTGACATAATAATCATCATCATCATGATGAAGGCGGGCTGTTGCTTACTGCATTAACCTTGGCCTTGTAAAGAAACACAATAAATCTGAAACATGGTTGACCTTATGTCAGTTATAAGTCCAGGAAGTGTGTTTTCTTGCTTCAGAGTCACAAATAGACCCACTGTTGGCCACATTTTTCGAAGGGTCACAAAAGAGTTCCCATGTAGATCTTTCTCTTTTCTTTCCTACCTAGGCACAGCTGGAGTGCCCTCTGCTACAACAGTCTCCTCTGGGACCTCCAACTCAGGTAAAGCACCAGGCTGGGAGGAACCGCTGCTTGGAAAGGGCTCCTCAATGAGGTGTCTGCCTGGGTGACCCTACCATGCTTTTCTCAGATGCTTCTAATCTTTGCCCTCACTGCTGTTCTTTGTCCGTGTTTTGCAGAGGCCACAACTTCTGTAGGAGAAAGTGGAAAAACAGGAGCTGAAACAATCACAGGTTAGCTCTGTTAAGGAACTAAGTTTACTTTGTTATAATTTCCCATGTCTTGATAGAAATATGGCAAAAGTTTTTAAATTTTCTATATTTGGCATATTAGGCAAAAATTTAGCAGATGTTCAATATTTAATATCGATAAATATAGTTCAGATACTTCAACGTTTTCCCCTTATGTCTTTTAGCTTGGGTCTTGGAACCCTTCATCCAGGAATCATGGGGCCTATTCCCTGACCATTATATAGGTGACTTTGGCCCAAATCTATCTTTCTGGACCGAAATTCTAAAAATAAAATTCAGTGGCAGAGGACTTTCTCTGTAAACTTGCTGAGGGAATTATAGGTTCTATGGGCAATGGATGGATCAACTCTTAAAAATATAAACTCCAGAGAAATAAATTTTCTGTTTTATTAAAGAAAAGAATTTGTTTTTTTTCTTTAAGAGCCTATGCCCATATCATGAGGAGAAACAAACTGACCAACTGACCTCAATCTTTTCTTTTTTCAGGTACTACTGAGGGCATCTCTGGCAGAACTCTGGAGGCTAAAAGTGCCCACACAGGTCAGGAATTCTGAGCATGGCCTTTTGGGAAATACAGGTTATGGGGCCGTAGAATGTCCAGGGCAGTCGTCATACCTCTAATTCCTTTCTCTCTCAGAGGCCACAACTTTCCCAGGAGGCAGCGGAACCACCCAAGCAGGACCACCCGGAGGTGAGCTTGTCAGGCTTAGGCCTGAGGATCTCATCATGTCTCTATCTGGTAGCTACAGAGAACAAATAGTGAAGGCATTTGAAGTAGGGCCTGCATTTTATTCTGGTCCATATGGTGTCCTGTCAACCTGGTCAGTTATTCTGCTCTTGAATTTCATGACCTTGGATAGTCAGCCAGGCACTATCCTAGCTTATGGAGATATTATTTTTTCTCATAAAAGATATTTAAAAATATTTCATATATTTTAGCCTCCCAGGACTTCCTATTCCCCTACCCAGGTTGCTTTTTCACTCACAGCTTGATACTTTTTTATCATTTTTCTCATATACTTACACATGATGTTGATTTCCTCTCTCCTCTCACTAGAAAGCTTCATGAAGACAACTGATTATTAAAATGCCCCAAGTTGTATCACACAGTCCTGCTTATAAATATAAAACAATGATTTTTTCATCCTGTAGGCCCCTCTGTCACACCAGGGGGATATATTCCTAGAAGTGAAACAGGTCAGGTTGATTTAAACCCTATTTTTCTCTTGCCTCATAGTGAAAGGGAATCCCAGAAGCAACACATCCATTGCATCATGTTGGCCTGGAAAATGAAGTGCTAGGAAGTTGTTCATTTTCCATTCGCTATAGAAATAGAGTGTCCACAGGAGAGGGCTTCCGGTGCTTTAGGGCTACATTGATGCTTCCAAGCTTAACTGGAGACAAAAATACTCTATTCCTTTATTTCTTTTTTTTTTTTTTTTTGCATTTTAGTTACCACTGGAGAATTGTCTGGAATGACCTTTATATCTGGAAGTTCTAACACGGGTAGCTTAACAAGAAGTGCCTCTTATTTCAATGTCAGATGTCATTTTTTTTAAGGCTTCTCTGATAAAATATCTTCTTCTAGTATTCTAAATTCCCAGTCTTTTTCATTCTCCTCTTTCTTCCATCAGAGGCCACCACTTCCACAGAAGGGACTGGTACTTCTGGAACTGGATTCACAACTGGTGAGAAGAAACAGCCCATGATTTGGCATCATAAGTATTAGGTCTCTCAAGCTTTTCTAGAGAGAGTTTGTGTTTGTGTTATTTAGGGACATTGCAAGTGATTCAAAATAGATTTGCTAGTGGAGGTACGTTTTTTTTCGAAAATCCACTAATTCTAAAGTGGATCATTACTGCTTCATTTCTGAGGATATGATGCACTTCTCCATTTATGTTACAACTCTCGCTAGCAGTTTAGGTGGAATTCAGAAAGTTTTCAGTGCATGTGTGTGAAACAGAAAAGAGCTCTATGGAACCAGGACACATACATTTAACGTGTATATTTGAACAAAAATGCTGGCTCAATATTTTCTCCTACATGTGAAGTTCAATGCATTCAAACTCTTTTTGCTCCTCTTTCTATCTCACAGCAGGCATCACTGCAGCACCAGGGAAGCAAGCAGCTGAGCACTGGGAAAATGCATCTAGTTGCTCTCTAGTTTCTCTTTTATCAAATTTTCAGTTGTGCTTCTACTTGGAAACATTGTATCTCCTTTTGTTATGAATTGTTGAAAGCAGGCAAATACATCAAGTTTTCCACCTGCCTCGTGCTCAGAGAAAGAGGATTCTGTTATGACAAATAAATACAGAAATACAGCATCTACCTTTTAGATTCAGGTCCTCATTTGACTTATTCATTCACTGTGATCACCTCAGTTTCTTTGTGTTTCAGGCACCTCAGAGGTAGCTCCTTCCACAACAGTTGCCCCTGGAAGTTTCAGCACAGGTGAGTCTACTCTGTGGTGGGGAGTCCTTTCATGGGTGCTTGCTGCAGTAACATGCCTTTACTTTTGGTGCTTCTATGCAGGAGCTCCACTGTTCCATTCCATGCCCCCTGAATCTTTTCCGTTTGTGTCTTTCTTCTCCAAGCAGTGACAGCTTCTCCTGGAGCAACTGGAATTACTGGGGTTACAACAACTACAAGTAAGAACTGACAATCCACTACCTCCTTCCCAGTAGGTCACATTGCCTCAATCACATCTACCATTTGTACTTCCTGTGAAGAGCCTTTTCGTTGGAAAAAAAAAAACAAACCACTATTCCAAATAGGCAAGATTTTACCCAATACATAAATGTCAGACACTGAAATGCTTTTATCTTCCTTTCCTCTGCTTCAAGGAGACTTCACCATGGAGCTAAGGCACTGAGCATCAGTTGTGTGATTGGAGAGAAAGGTCTTTCTTTCCCTCAGTGATATATAAAGGAAATAATAGCTAGTAACATTTTTCTCATTAAATATTCTATAGAAATGGTGCATGCAAAACATAGAGATTAACTCCTGGTCTAGAAACCTCTGAAAGAGCTTCCTGACACATTAACAAAACAGAGTTCCCTGAGCCCATCAAAGGTCGTTTTCTTTTCATTATATGTAAAGAATAAAAATATTGATTCCTATCACTCTAAGTTCCAATGTGGTAGCCACTGGCAAAACTTTTACACATGAAAAATCTAATACTTAAAGCAATAAATAATGATTATAGTAATGAGCATATTGATCATTTATGAGTTCCTTACTATATCCACTTTTTCAATTAGAGGTTTAAATATCTTATTCCAATTAAGAAATACCTAAGGTCCAATTAAGAAGATAAATTTACAAGTGATGTATCTCTTGGTTTTAACAATTAAACATATATTTATGTTTTTCATTACTTTCAAAGTCAGAAGGCCTTCTTTTCTGACTTAATAGAAAGTGTCCAGCCATTTTGAATTGAGGTTATCTCATGTAATGACATCAGCTTAGCTCCTCTCTCTTTCTTAATACTCAATTAATTTTGGTTTTCTTCAAGAGATCACAACTGCCCTAGGAAGAAGTGGCATCACTGGAGCAGAAATAAAATCAGGTAAAGACTTTGACGTATTTATATCCATTGTTGTATTTTGATAAACTTCTAGAGGAAATTTTTTTTAATGAGCTTTTAATTTGGAAATAAATTTAAATTATAGAAAATTATCACAGATAATGTAGAGAATCCCTTTAATATGGAGTGTGGTTTTAAATTTCCTTTGAGGCTATAGTATTTCGAGGAAACAGAGTTTCTTCTTGGATTTGAATTTGTAAACTCTTGAGCCCAAAGTTCCTAAAGTCTTTCCCTTCGGGAGACTAACCTCAGGATTCTAGGTCTCTGGAGAGGAGAGATGCAATCATAGCTCTGGCTTTGAAGTGGCTTTCCCTTTGAAAAGAGCATAGTCTGTATAACATTAGTGGCCTGTTCATAGATAAAAATTTAAGATTTTCTTTCTTCTTTCTTCTTCTTTCCTTCTCCTCTTCTTCTCCTAATCTGTTTTCATGTGGAGCCACCACTGGAGCACCAGGAAGCAGGACAGGTAAACTTGGGGAAAGCCTTTCATAGGACCTTCAACATTGACATAATAATCATCATCATCATGATGAAGGCGGGCTGTTGCTTACTGCATTAACCTTGGCCTTGTAAAGAAACACAATAAATCTGAAACATGGTTGACCTTATGTCAGTTATAAGTCCAGGAAGTGTGTTTTCTTGCTTCAGAGTCACAAATAGACCCACTGTTGGCCACATTTTTCGAAGGGTCACAAAAGAGTTCCCATGTAGATCTTTCTCTTTTCTTTCCTACCTAGGCACAGCTGGAGTGCCCTCTGCTACAACAGTCTCCTCTGGGACCTCCAACTCAGGTAAAGCACCAGGCTGGGAGGAACCGCTGCTTGGAAAGGGCTCCTCAATGAGGTGTCTGCCTGGGTGACCCTACCATGCTTTTCTCAGATGCTTCTAATCTTTGCCCTCACTGCTGTTCTTTGTCCGTGTTTTGCAGAGGCCACAACTTCTGTAGGAGAAAGTGGAAAAACAGGAGCTGAAACAATCACAGGTTAGCTCTGTTAAGGAACTAAGTTTACTTTGTTATAATTTCCCATGTCTTGATAGAAATATGGCAAAAGTTTTTAAATTTTCTATATTTGGCATATTAGGCAAAAATTTAGCAGATGTTCAATATTTAATATCGATAAATATAGTTCAGATACTTCAACGTTTTCCCCTTATGTCTTTTAGCTTGGGTCTTGGAACCCTTCATCCAGGAATCATGGGGCCTATTCCCTGACCATTATATAGGTGACTTTGGCCCAAATCTATCTTTCTGGACCGAAATTCTAAAAATAAAATTCAGTGGCAGAGGACTTTCTCTGTAAACTTGCTGAGGGAATTATAGGTTCTATGGGCAATGGATGGATCAACTCTTAAAAATATAAACTCCAGAGAAATAAATTTTCTGTTTTATTAAAGAAAAGAATTTGTTTTTTTTCTTTAAGAGCCTATGCCCATATCATGAGGAGAAACAAACTGACCAACTGACCTCAATCTTTTCTTTTTTCAGGTACTACTGAGGGCATCTCTGGCAGAACTCTGGAGGCTAAAAGTGCCCACACAGGTCAGGAATTCTGAGCATGGCCTTTTGGGAAATACAGGTTATGGGGCCGTAGAATGTCCAGGGCAGTCGTCATACCTCTAATTCCTTTCTCTCTCAGAGGCCACAACTTTCCCAGGAGGCAGCGGAACCACCCAAGCAGGACCACCCGGAGGTGAGCTTGTCAGGCTTAGGCCTGAGGATCTCATCATGTCTCTATCTGGTAGCTACAGAGAACAAATAGTGAAGGCATTTGAAGTAGGGCCTGCATTTTATTCTGGTCCATATGGTGTCCTGTCAACCTGGTCAGTTATTCTGCTCTTGAATTTCATGACCTTGGATAGTCAGCCAGGCACTATCCTAGCTTATGGAGATATTATTTTTTCTCATAAAAGATATTTAAAAATATTTCATATATTTTAGCCTCCCAGGACTTCCTATTCCCCTACCCAGGTTGCTTTTTCACTCACAGCTTGATACTTTTTTATCATTTTTCTCATATACTTACACATGATGTTGATTTCCTCTCTCCTCTCACTAGAAAGCTTCATGAAGACAACTGATTATTAAAATGCCCCAAGTTGTATCACACAGTCCTGCTTATAAATATAAAACAATGATTTTTTCATCCTGTAGGCCCCTCTGTCACACCAGGGGGATATATTCCTAGAAGTGAAACAGGTCAGGTTGATTTAAACCCTATTTTTCTCTTGCCTCATAGTGAAAGGGAATCCCAGAAGCAACACATCCATTGCATCATGTTGGCCTGGAAAATGAAGTGCTAGGAAGTTGTTCATTTTCCATTCGCTATAGAAATAGAGTGTCCACAGGAGAGGGCTTCCGGTGCTTTAGGGCTACATTGATGCTTCCAAGCTTAACTGGAGACAAAAATACTCTATTCCTTTATTTCTTTTTTTTTTTTTTTT
>NW_026655002.1:0-7725 GCF_009828535.3 Hylobates moloch
GTTTTAGACATGAAGTCCTTGCCCATGTCTATGTCCTGAATGGTATTGCCTAGGTTTTCTTCTAGGGTTTTTATGGTTTTAGGTCTAATATGTAAGTCTTTAATCCATCTTCAATTAATTTTTGTATAAGGTGTAAGGAAGGGATCCAGTTTCAGCTTTCTACATATGGCTAGCCAGTTTTCTCAGCACCATTTATTAAATAGGGAATCCTTTCCCCATTGCTTGTCAGGTTTGTCAAAGATCAGATCGTTGTAGATATGAGGCATTATTTCTGAGGGCTCTGTTCTGTTCCATTGGTCTATATCTCTGTTTTGGTAACAGTACCATGCTGTTTTGGTTACTGTAGCCTTGTAGTATAGTTTGAAGTCAGGTAGCGTGATGCCTCCAGCTTTGTTCTTTTGGCTTAGGATTGACTTGGTGATGCGGGCTCTTTTTTGGTTCCATATGAACTTTAAAGTAGTTTTTTCCAATTATGTGAAGAAAGTCATTGGTAGCTTGATGGGGATGGCATTGAATCTACAAATTACCTTGGGCAGTATGGCCAGTTTCACGATATTGATTCTTCCAACCCATGAGCATGGAATGTTCTTCCATTTGTTTGTATCCTCTTTTATTTCATTGAGCAGTGGTTTGTAGTTCTCCTTGAAGAGGTCCTTCTTGTCCCTTGTAAGTTGGATTCCTAGGTATTTTATTCTCTTTGAAGCAACTGTGAAAGAGAGTTCACTCACGATTTGGCTCTCTGTTTGTCTGTTATTTGTGTATAAGAATGCTTGTGATTTTTGCATATTGATTTTGTATCCTGAGACTTTGCTGAAGTTGCCTATCAGCTTAGGGAGATTTTGGGATGAGAAATGGGGTTTTCTAGATATACAATCATGTCATCTGCAAACAGGGACAGTTTGACTTTCTCTTTTCCTGATTGAATACCCTTTATTTCCTTCTCCTGCCTGATTGGCCTGGCCAGAACTTCCAACACTGTGTTGAATAGGAGTAGTGAGAGAGGGCATCCCTGTCTTGTGCCAGTTTTCAAAGGCAAGTCACCTTGGCGATTCCTCAGGGATCTAGAACTGGAAATACCATTCGACCCAGCCATCCCATTACTGGGTATATACCCAAAGGATTATAAATCATGCTGCTGTAAAGACACATGCACACGTATGTTTATTGCGGCACTATTCACAATAGCAAAGACTTGAAACCAAGCCAAATGTCCAACAATGATAGACTGGATTAAGAAAATGTGGCACATATACACCATGGAATACTATGCAGCCATAAAAAAGGATGAGTTCATGTCTTTTGTTGGGACATGGATGAAGCTGGAAACCATCATTCTCAGCAAACTATCTCAAGGACAAAAAACCAAACACCGCATGTTCTCACTCATAGGTGGGAATTGAACAATAAGAACACTTGGACATAAGAAGGGGAACATCACACCCCAGGGCCTGTTGTGGGGCGGGGGGAGGGGTGAGGGATAGCATTAGGAGATATGCCTAATGTTAAATGACAAGTTGATGGGCGCAGCACACCAACATGGCACATGTATACATATGTAACAAACCTGCATGTTGTGCACTTGTACCCTAAAACTTAAAGTGTAATAAAAAACACACACACACAAAATTAATTGAATCATATTTTATGATTTATTTTTATTTGTTGGTTCATTAGCTAACAGTCTTTTTTTCAATTTAGTGATTGATTATTGCTTTATACTATGTATCTTTGATTTATTGCTGCCTACCTTAAAGTGATATTGTATCACCCAAGTGTGGTATAAGAATCTTACAATCCTATACATCTATTTCTTTCCTCTAGTCTTTGTGCTAAAGTTGTCATACACTTTTGATAATTGCTATAAAATTCATAATATATTTTAGGTACATTTTTATTATTTTTGTTTTAAACAGTTGGTTATCTTTTAAGTAGATGTAATGATGAAATAAAATACATTTATCCACAGTTGCTATCCCTAGTTTCTGCATTCTAGTTACTATCTCTAGTTTCTGCATTCATTTTGTAGACATATATTCTCGTTTTGTATTATTTTCCATCATTCTGAAGGTTTTCTTTTGACATTTCTTGTGTTCAGGTATGTTGGTGATAATTTTTCTTTTCTTTTCTTTTTTTTTTTTTTTTTGAAACAGGCTCTCACTCTGTTACCCAGGCTGGAGTGCAGTGGCATGATTATGGCTCACTTCAGCCTTGACCTCCTAAGCTTGAGTAATCCTTTGCAACTCAGCCTCCCAAGTAGCTAGGACTACAGGTGTGCACCACCATACCCAGATAATTTTTGTATCTTTTGTAGAAACGAGGTTTCATCAGGTTGCCTAGGCTGGTCTTGAACTTCTGGGCTCAACTGATCTGCCTGCCTTGGCCTCCCGAAATGCTGAGATTTTTATTATTATTTTTAACTATAGCCATCCTATAGTGGTGTAGAACACTAGGACTTCTTCTTATCCAGCTGTAATTTCATATACTTTAATAAATTTCTGTCTATTCCCCCTTTCACCCTACCCTTCCCAGTTTCTAGTATCCTCTGTTATACTTTTTAATTCTAGAGATCAATATTTTATACTCTCATATAGGAGTGAGAACATGTAGTGTTTAACTTTCTGTTCCTGGCTTAACATAATGTCCTCTAGCTCTGTACATGTTTTCACAAATGACACCTTTTATTCTCTTTGATGGCTGAATAGTATTCCATTATGTATCTATATCATATTTTCTTTATCCATTCATTTGTTTTTGGAAATTTAGGTTGATTTCATATCTTGACTATTATAAATAATGCTATGGTAAACATGGGGATATAGGCATCTCTTCAATATACTGATTTATTTTCTTTTGGATAAATGCCCCGTAATGGAATTGCTGGATCATATGGTAGTTCTATTTTTAGTTTTTTGAGGTACCTCCACACTGTTCTTTATAGTGGCTGTACTAGTTTAAATTTTTACCCATAACGTTTAAGAGTTTATTTTCTCTGTATCCTTGTCAGCATTTGTTTTTTTTTTTGTCTTTTTGATGATAGCCATCCTACCTGGAGTGAGAAGATACCTTATTGTGGTTTTGACTTACATTTCTCTGATGATTAGTGGTGTTAAGCATTTATTTAATGTGTTTTTTTTTTTTTTTTGGTATTTGTATGTCTTCATCTAAGAAATGTCTGTTGAGGTCATTTGCCCATTTTAAAATCAGATTGTTTCATTTTTGAGATGTTTGAGTTGGTTCTACATTCTGATATTGATCGCCTGTTGAATGAATGACTTGCAAATGTTTTCTCCCATTTTGTAGTCTTTTGACTCTTTTGTTTCCTTTACTGTGCAAAAGCATTTTAGTTTGATTATATAATCTCATTTACTTATTTTTGTCTTTGTTTGCTGTGCTTACGAGGTCTTCATTACAAAATCATTTCCCAGATAATTGTCATGAACTGTTTTCTTTATGTTTTGTTCTAGTAATATTATAGTTCTGGGTCTTGCATTTAGGTCACTAAACTATTTGGGGTGGACTTTTATATAGGGTAAGAAGTGGGGATCTAGTTTCATTCCTCTGCATATAGATATCCAGTTTTTCTAGCATCATTTATTGAAGAGACTGTCCTTTCTCCAATGAGGGTTCTTGGTAACTTTGTCAAAAATCAATTGGATGTAGATATATGAATTAATTTCTAGGTTCTGTATTCCATTCAACCAGTTTATGTGTCTGTTTTTATATCACTACCATGTTGTTTTGGTTACTACAGCTTGGTAAAAAATTTTGAAATCTAGTAGTGTGAGGTTTCTAGCTTTGTTCTTTTTCCTCAGTATTTCTTTGATTATTCTTTGTCTTTTGTGGTTTCATACACATTTTAGGATTTCTTTTTTCTATTTCTGTGAAGAATTTTATTGATATCTTAATAGGGATATCATCAAATCTATAGATTACTTTGGATAGTAAGGTCATTTTAACAATATTAATTTTTCTAATCCATGAACATACGATGTTTTTTCATTTATTTGTATCTTCTTCCATTTATTTCATCAGTGTGTTGCAGTTTTGCTTGTGGAGGTCTTTCACTCCATTGGTTAAATTTATTCCTAGGTAAAATTTTTTGTAGATATTTTAAATGGGATTGCCTTCTTGATATCTTTTTCAGCTAGTTTGTTCTTTGTATACACTAGTACTACTAATGTTTACTTGATTTTGTATCCTGCAACTTTATTGAATTGATTTATGAGTGCCAAAATTTTTTTGATAGAAACTTTAGGTTTGTCCATATATAAGCTAATGTCATCTGGCTTCTCTTTTTAACTTTATTACTGGCTTAAATAATTTGATTGTGTTTTTCTTTAATGTGATTTTGTTAATTTTCTTTTGTGATTGGTGTTTGGTCAGCATCTTGGATTTATAGGCTTCTAACTTTCATCAGATTTTGAAAATTACGGTCCTTTATTTTTTAAACACTATCTGTGTTCCTCCCCTTTCTTCTCTCCTTCTAGTACCCTGATTATATCTATATCAGGCAGCTTGAAGTTGCTCCATAACTTATTGATGCATGCTTTATTCTTTTTCAGTCTTCTTCCTCTCAATTACATTTTGGATGGTTTCTGTTACTGTCTTCAGCAATGTCTAAACTCATCTTCTGCACTATTTAGCTCATCTAATGCAATTTTTATTTCAGATCTTATATTTATTTTTTGAAGTCAGTTTAGATCTTCTTTATGTTGATTAAGTCTTCTAAGATGTTCAAATATCTTTTATCTTCTTAAGTATATGGAATACATTATAATAATTGCTTTAATGTCCTTATCTAATAAATAATAACATATGTCATTTCTGACATGGCTTAATTAAATGATTTTTTTCTCTTATTTTGGGGTAGTATTTTTCTTTTCTCTGAAGGCCAGATAATTTTTAATTGGACACCAAACATTATAAACTTTACATTTTTAGGTGCTTGATCATTTGTATTTTTATTTATTTATTTATTTATTTATTTATTTATTTATTTATTTTGTTTTGAGATGGAGTCTCAGTCTGTCACCCAGCCTGGAGTGCAGTGGCACATGATCGTGGCTCACTGCAACCTCTGCCTCCCAGGGGTTCAAGCGATTCTCCTGTCTCAACCTCCCAAGTAGCTGGGATTACAGGCACCTGCCACCTTGCCCAGCTAAGTTTTGTATTTTTAGTAGAGACGGGGTTTTGCCACGTTAGTCAGGCTGGTCTCGAACCCTTGACCTCAATGACCCACCCTCCTCGACCTCCCAAACTGCTGGGATTACAGGCATGAGCCACCACGCCCAGCCCCTATAAAGATTTTTAAATGTTGTTCTGTACATGGTTAAATTACTTATAAATAACTTGTTCCTTTAGAGTTTTGCTTTAGTAAGTTAGGCAGTTCAAGAGCAGGTTAAGTATTCCCCAGTTTGAGGTGAAACCTTTCTTAAGTACTCTTCCAATGGCCTCCTGAATACTGCCCCATGGGAGTAGCCATTAAACAGTTACTGAACTTTCAGGTATCATTTCTTCTAATCCGTTTAGATGATTCTTTACTTGGCTTTGGGTAGTTTCCTCACAAAGGTGCACTGATCAATATTCAGCTAAATACTGCAGTAGGAAACTTGCTGGTGCCTGGAATTGCCTCTTTCCAATGCTCTTTTTACTCTGGAAACTCTGGATATTGGGCCTGCCCAGAGACCCAGGATAGTTTACTCAACTCAGGTAGACTATCCAGCTCACCTTGATCTTCCCTTTCTGCATTGCTGCCTGGAAACTGTATCCACGAATTACACTAAGGAAATCTTACAGTTCACCTCATTTCCCACATTTCAGGAAGCGATATCCTTTATTGTCTCTGTCCAAAGACTTGAGACACTTTTTCATGTATTTTGTCTGTTTTTTTCTCCAGTCAGATGGGTAGAGTCTCTATTTTTCTATCTTCTTTTGAGAAGTGTCTGTTTTTATTCATTATAAAGTGGCTGTTTTTATTCATTATAACAGTTTGGACTCAGTAAGACTCACTGAGTCATCTTGACTTCATATATTTTCCTAATTTCCTTTCCTTCTTAAAATACTTCATTTTTGTCCAATCTCTTTCTTATTAACTAAAGTAAGAAAAACTGTATATAGTTTTTCATGGTGTGGAGTTAGAAATATGACCACTTTTGTCCGAGACATTTTTCTTAAAAATTTTATGAACTGAGAAAAGGTTTAGAGATTATGAGTCAGATCCACAGTTCGGCCATTCCACACATGTGATTTTATTTAATGCAGTCTTTATAGACTGAATTATGTCAGTCTCTTGTTCTTTGCACATCGCACAAACTGCCCATGTTATTTGTTTGCATTTTCACCTCTTGACTTATTTTTTGTTTTAATTTTTTAAAATTATATGCAAGAAAATGCTAAAGTATGCCTAAATATTTTTTTAGATAGGACTATTTCTTTGTCTTGTGACTCCTTAGAGCCTTAAATGTGTACTTTTCCAATAAAGAATTTTATTTTATATACATATATATATATATATAGAGAGAGAGAGAGAGACATGGTTTCAATCCATCACCTAGGATGGAGTGCAATGGTGCAATCTAAGCTCACTGCAACCTCCACCTCGCAGGTTCAAGATATTTTCTTTCTTTCTTTTTTTAAATTATACTTTAAGTTCTAGGGTACATGTGCATAATAACATGCAGGTTTGTTACATATGTATACATGTGCCATGTTGGTGTGCTGCACCCATTAACTCGTCATTTACATTAGGTATATCTCCTAATGCTATCCCTCCCCTCTCTCCCTGCCCCATGACAGGCCCCGGTGTGTGATATCCCCCTTCCTGTGTCCACGTGTTCTCATTGTTCAATTCCCAGCTATGAGTGAGAACATGCAGTGTTTGGCTTTTTGTCCTTAAGATAGTTTGCTGAGAATGATGGTTTCCAGCTTCATCCATGTCCCTACAAAGGACATGAACTCATCCTTTTTTATGGCTGCATAGTATTCCATGGTGTATATGTGCCACATTTTCTTAATCCAGTCTATCATTGTTGGACATTTGGGTTGGTTCCAAGACTTTGCTATTGTGAATAGGGCCTCAGTGGACACATGTGTGCATGTGTCTTTACAGCAGCATGATTTATAATCCTTTGGGTATATACCCAGTAATGGGATGGCTGGGTCAAATGGTATTTCTAGTTCTAGATCCCTGAGGAATCGCCACACTGTCTTCCACAATGGTTGAACTAATTTACACTCCCACCAACAGTGTGAAAGAGTTTCTGTTTCTCCACATCCTCTCCAGCACCCATTGTTTCCTGACTTTTTAATGATGGCCATTCTAACTGGTGTGAGATGGTATCTCATTGTGCTTTTGATTTGCATTTCTCTGATAG
Source organism: Hylobates moloch (assembly GCF_009828535.3). Classification (NCBI taxonomy): domain Eukaryota; kingdom Metazoa; phylum Chordata; class Mammalia; order Primates; family Hylobatidae; genus Hylobates; species Hylobates moloch. The sequence goes on from NW_026655002.1 coordinate 7,374, forward strand.
CCAGTGATGATGAGCATTTTTGCATGCATCTGTTGGCTGCATAAATGTCTTCTTTTGAGAGGTGTCTGTTCATATCCTTTGCCCACTTTTTGATGGGGTTGTTTGTTTTTTTCTTGTAAATTTGTTTGAGTTCATTGTAGATTCTGGATATTAGCCCTTTGTCAGATGAGTAGATTGCAAAAATTTTCTCCCATTCTGTAGGTTGCCTGTTCACTCTGATGGTAGTTTCTTTTGCTGTGCAGAAGCTCTTTAGTTTAATTAGATCCCGTTTGTCAATCTGGGCTTTTGTTGCCATTGCTTTTGGTGTTTTAGACATGAAGTCCTTGCCCATGTCTATGTCCTGAATGGTATT
>NW_026655003.1:0-7722 GCF_009828535.3 Hylobates moloch
GCAGGGGGTACCACCGGCCGGGAGTGGGGGGTCCCTGAGGCAGGGGGGACCTGCTGGGAGTGGGGGGCCCAGAGGCGAGGGGACCAGCCGGGAGTGGGGGTACCTGAGGCAGGACATTGGCCCGGGAGTGGGGGGCCCCGAAGCAGGAGGGGGGAGCAGCCGCGAGTCAGGGGCCGTGACGGGGGAACGGCCAGGAGTGGGGGTCCCTGAGGCGGGGGGAACCAGCTGGAAGTGGGAGTCCCTGAGACAGAGGGCCATTGGCCCAGGAATGGGGAGCCCTGAGGCAGGGGGCGATTGGCCCATGAGTGGGGGGCCCTGAAGCAGGAGGCGATTGGTCCGGGAGTGGAGGTCCCTAAGAGGACGGAGGGGGCCCTGCGGGGGCAGTGGGTGGGAGTGGAAGGGGCACTGGCCGGGGCACCCGACTAGGTAGAGGTGGGTGGTGCAGCCAGGCTGGGGAGCCTCCCCTAGTGAGTGCCAGGCCCGGTGTGCAAGTAGCCCTGCCAGTGTGAGGGCCCTGCTAAGGCTGGCGTGAAGCAGATGCCCTTTAAGGTTGCAAGAAAAGGCCCTTGCGGGCGAGAGTTGAGAGGCCTGAGTCTCTGCCTTCACTTTGGCCTTTTGTGTAAACTCTAAAATTCAGTGGGGTCATAACAATTTTCACTCTAAGATTAAATCCCAAATGTTTTAAGGTGACGCAGGAGCTCCTTGGTTTCCTTGAGAATTTGTGATCAGGACGATGGTGCTGTGGAATCGCTGGGTTCCAGCGGCCCAGCCTGTGGCATCCAGGCAGGCCCCTCAGGAAGAGCAGCTGTCCATCCTGGGACAGACCTTCCCCACGGGGGCAGCCGAGCGGCTCCACTGCTCGGGGCACTGCACCAAACACCTTATTGGGAGTGGGGTGGCCTTGTTCACCCAAGTGTCCCTGTTAGGGGCAAAGCCCCACAGGCCTTTTCCTGGCCAGTCCTCATGCCTGTGGCACCCAGTGTGTGGGTTGTGATGTGAAGACTCAAGGGCAGGTAGGACCCCAGCCAAGGCCCCAGTGGTCAGTCCTGATCTAGGACTCCCTGCAGACACACCCTTGAGCTGAGGGGGTGCAGGCCACGGGGGCCCTGACCTCTCCTGCACCAGACCCAGAAGCTTCGTGTCACCTCCATTCTACAGATGTCTGTTTACCTGTGGCCAAACAGGCAAGCTGAGCCCAAACCCTTCTCTCCTCCACCTCAGGGAAGCCAGATGGAAACCAAGCTGGAGGTTCTCCACAACACAGAGCAAAAGTAAGACACAGTCTCATGAAAGAGAAGATGAAAAGACATGAAACCCTTCACAGAACAAGAGATGGGGACAGTGGCCTCTCAGACAATGGAGGTGATGCTCAGAGGAGTGAAGAACAAAGCCTAGAACGTAGGTGTGTCAGAGGGATACTCAGGAAGGCCTTTGGAGAGGATCTTCTTTAGAGTTCAGACTGATCCTTCAGAGGAGGGGTTGCCAAAATACTAAGAGAATTGAACCGTAACTCATACACAGTGAAACTAGCGTTCCAGTGAGACAGCAAAATAAAGGTGTCTTCACAGCCTGTAAACATCCACGTTTACCACACACGCAGTCTGTAAAAGTACTAGAAGAAATACCTTAACAAAGTGAAAAGTGGACCCAAGCGTAAGACATGGATGCCAGCAAATAAATCAGTCTGGTCTGTTAAAAGAAAATCAACCTGAGAGAAATCCCAGATGAACTCAACATGACACATGCAAGGTGGGGCGCAGAAGGAAGTGAAAGTGCACGAAAGCTCTTGTATTGTTTGGTTCGAGGATTTTAGAATCGATTAAAAAAAAAAAAAGGTTAAAAATTTTAGCTGGGCATGGCCGGGCTCGGTGGCTTGCACCTGTAATCCCAGCACTTTGGGAAGCCGAGGCGGGCGGATCACAAGGTCAGGAGATCAAGACCACGGTGAAACCCCGTCTCTACTAAAAATACAAAAAATTAGCGAGGCATGGTGGCGGGTGCCTGTAGTCCCAGCTACTCGGGAGGCTGAGGCAGGAGAATGGCGTGAACACGGGAGGTGGAGCTTGCAGTGAGCCAAGATCACGCCACTGCACTCCAGCCTGGGCAACAGAGCAAGACTCCGTCTCAAAAAATAATAATAATAATAATAATAAAATTTTAACTGGGCATGGTGGCTCACACCTGTAATGCCAGCACTTTGGGAGGCCGAGGTGGGCAGATCACCTGAGGTCGGGAGTTCAAGACCAGCCTGATGAACATGGAGAAACCCCATCTCTACTAAAAATACAAAACAAAAAAATTAGCCGGGCGTGGCGGCGCATGCCTGTAATCCCACTACTTGGGAGGCTGAGGCAGGAGAATTGGTTGGAACCGGGAGGTGGAGGTTGCAGTGAGCTGAGATGGCGCCATTGCACTCCAGCCTGGGCAACAAGAGCAAAACTCCATCTCAAAAAAACAACAAAAAAAATTTAAACTATCAGAAAGTTTCCACAAGAATGGTGGAAAAAGAATTTACCACTTTCAGAACAGCTGAGGAAAAAACAAAATGAAAAATGACAGCAATAACAACAACAACAACAACAAAAAACAGGAATGAGTAAAAGATAAAACCATGATAAATACGGAACATAATATGAGTTGGCAGGACTAAGTTCAAACATTTGAGTAATCAGAGGAATGTGATTGGATTAAATGCATCTATTAAAAGACAACCTCTCTGAATGGAATATAAATATGGTGAAATACTGTTACAAGAAATTCACCTGAAAAATAACAGATGAAAAATAAAACGATGGGGACAGGCACAGTGGCTCATGCTTGTAATCCCAACACTTTGGGAGACCGAGGCAGGTGCATCACCTGAGGTCAGGAGTTCAAGACCCAACCAACATAGTGAAACCCCATCTCTACTAAAAAGAGAAAAATTAGCCAGGCATGGAGGCACGTGCCTGTAATCCCAGCTACTCAGGAGGCTGAGGCAGGAGAATCACTTGAACCCAGGAGGCTGAGGTTGCAGTGAGGCAAGATCGCCCCACTGCACTCCAGCCTGGGTGACAGAGCAAGACTCCATTTTGTAAATAAAAGGATGGAAATTATCATATGTTTGTTCCTCAAAAGGCACCATAAAGAGACTGAAGAATGAAAAACTAAAAGATATGTACACCTTGCAAATGATTAGTATTTAGAATACATAGAGAACCCCTTCAGATCCATTGGAAAGAGACAAACAAGCCAATAAAATGATGCACAAAACCCAAATCAACAAAGAAACCCGTGTCATAATCAGGCTGCTTGCAGAGAACATGGAAAGGTCAATCATCTTACTAGTAAATTTGGAAATGCAAACTAAAACCACACCAAATAGGCACCAGCATTCATATGCGGCAATACTCAGCGATGGCAAGATGGCAGAGCAATATCCTGCTGGCCAGAATGTCGAGTGGGACAATTATTTGGTAAATATCTTGGCCGTATGGCATTACCCAGTGAAAGTGGACATGTTTATCAGTTACCGGTTGCTGCAAAACAAACCACCCCCAAAACTTTGTAGCTCAAAACAACAGTCATTCCTTTTGTTCACACATCTGCTATTTGGGCAGGATTCAGCAGGTACAACTAGACTACTTCCTGCATCCTTATCTGGGGCAACTCCGCTAGGGGCTGGAGAAGCCACTTCCAAGATGGTGCACTCACGTGGCTGGGACCCTGATCCAGGCTCTGGGCTAAGGGCCTTGGGAACATCCTCATGGAACAGTAGCCATGCTCCAGGAGCAAGGGTCTCAAGAGAAGCAGGTGGGACCTGTATCACTTTTCACATCCTAGCTTCTGAAGTCACATGCATCACTTCTACCATAGTGACAAGCCTGTCCAGATTCAAGAGTTAAGGAGAATACAGACCCCACCTCTTGGGACGTGTGTCATCATCACATTTTAAGAGACGCATGCTGGGCCGGGCGCGGTGGCTCACGCTTGTAATCCCAGCACTTTGGGAGGCCGAGGCGGGCGGATCACGAGGTCAGGAGATCGAGACCACGGTGAAACCCCGTCTCTACTAAAAATACAAAAAATTAGCCGGGTGTGGTGGCGGGCGCCTGTAGTCCCAGCTACTCGGAGAGGCTGAAGCAGGAGAATGGCATGAACCCGGGAGGTGGAGCTTGCAGTGAGCCGAGACTGTGCCACTGCACTCCAGCCTGGGCGACAGAGCGAGACTCTGTCTCCAAAAAAAAAAAAAAAGAGACGCATGCTGTATGGGAGAAGTTGTTGTGGCCACTTTGAGAAGATGCAAGCTCCCCCAGTGTGCATACCCATTCCCGGCTGTAGGGTTAAGTCAATTTGTATTCCTAGGTGCATTCCATGCCTGGGCGTGTGCCTAAGAAACCTGTTCATCAGGGCCGGGCGCTGTGGCTCACGCCTGTAATCCCAGCAGTTTGGGAGGCTGAGGCGGGCAGATCATGAGGTCAGGAGATCGAGACCATCCTGGCTAACACGGTGAAACCCCATCTCTACTAAAAATACAAAAAATTAGCCAGGAGGCTGAGGCAGGAGAATGGCGTGAACCCGGGAGGCAGAGCTTGCAGTGAGCGGAGATTGCGCCACTGCACTCCAGCCTGGGCAACAGAGCAAGACTCCATCTCAAAAAAAAAAAAAAAAAAACTTGTTCATCAGGAGGCATGTGCATGAATGTTCAGAGCAACACTTTTTTGGGTTTTTTTTTTTTTTTTTTTAACACTTTTTAATAGCAAATACTGGGGGAAATCTTAAATATCAAAGGACAGTAAAATGGACAAAGTGAGGTGTATCCACACAATGGAGTATCACACAGCAACAGAAATGAATGAATTCCATCACCAACATGGCCAAATCTCAAACATATAATTTTAAATGGAAGAAAATCTCAAAAGATTACAGAATATGATTCCATTTACACTCAGCAGACAGAGCTAGGAAATAGTAAGTATGTACACAAATACACACACACACCCATATCTTTTCTGATACCTCTTAGCGAACCTTGAGTTCATACTGATACCTGTACCTCCAGTTACAATCTAGCATGGAGTTGATTCAACCTTTCTCTGTTTCTACATAACTATCTATGCCTTCACTTAGTAGCTCAGTCCCCCGCTACATAACCATCTCTAGGCTATACAGGACAGAAACTTGGCCCCAGACACAACCACTGTCCCCCATTTATGCACCAGCCAAAAACGCAGTTCTGGGGGCATCACTGCTCTCCAGAACGGTTATATCTGCAGGCCGAAAGCACAGCCCAAGAAAAGGCAAGGAGGAGGATGCTCATGTTGTTTCTGATATTCTGTTTCTGGCAGGAATAAGACAAAACCCTTTTTCTTTGATCTATCTCACCTTTAATTTATTTAATTTTTATTTTTACCCGGTGTCTGCAACAATCACCTTTAATTTAGGAGACTATCCTTTCACAAACACATAAAACGTTACTTAAATGGTGCTTTTCTCACTTCAGAATTCAGGAAAAATAGTTTTACTGACATTTACTTTTAATAAAAATGTAGTAATTTGCATTGTTGCAGTAGAAATTTGTCCTCCTTGTCACCAGGATATAATCAGACAAATTAATAGTGGAGCCCAGGCCTTAATTGGGTGTCATATTTGAGAATAACTTTCCTGTGCTTCCACAGCACGCCCACCATTGAGGAACAAGGGTTGTGGCTTGTGTGCTGAACCAATGCCCACACAACCCTCAGACCCATACTGGCCGGGCGCCTGTATTCTGGCACACAAGGCCTCAGCCTCACAAGTAGTAAGAAGGACACTTCCTGGCAGGCCAAGAGCCGTGGCAGACACTGGAACCCTCTGGAAGATAGAAACTTGCACACGCACAGGTCCTGCAGGCACACCTGAGGGAGGTCGATTTGGTTCGGCTTCCTGACCTAGGAAGAGAAGAGCAAATAAGAGAAATTAAAAAAAAAAAAAAATCTCCGGTGTAATATAGGCTCAGTCCTACATTCCTTATAATGACACCTCCAGATAGAAGTTGATTTTCTGGCTTGGTCGTTGCATAACACCATCTGGTTTAGATGTGTCACCTAACAAGGACACTCCTGCGTGGTAATTACCACTTCTTGCAGCGCCTGTGTAGATGAATTAGGTCAGAACACAAGACTAGCTTTCTGTGGTCAACAATAACCTTCGGAGATTATTTATCATCCCAAGAGGGAGCTAATAAAAATGTCCCAAATTGAGGATTAGACACCCCAAAATCAGTGTGTCCATTCAGTGGCAGACTGTGTTCCTGAGCAAGCCTGCCAGGCAGATTTTCAGATCCTCTGGAGTGTGCACCTGTTTAACTCGCTATATACTATTGATTATGATATTTTACAACTCAGCAAGGGTAGACTTTAATTTGTTGAAGACAGATGGCTGAGTAAAATTACTCCTGTCTGGCAGCAATGCAAATAAATTTTGCCCAGTAGTAAGTGATAGAAATTATTTCTGTCCAGTGGAAAAGATTACAGTAAAAAAGGTTGCAGTTTGGCTGGGCGCAGTGGCTCATGCCTGTAATCCCAGCACTTTGGGAGGCCGAGGTGGGCGGATCACCTGAGGTCAGGAGTTCGAGACCAGCCTGGCCAACATGGTGAACCCCGTCTCTACTAAAAATACAAAAATTAGCCGGGCATGGTGGCGGGCGCCTGTAATCCCAGCTACTCAGGAGGCGGAGGCAGGAGAATTGCTTGAACCTGGGAGGCAGAGGTTGCAGTGAGCTGAGATCGTGTCATTGCACTCCAGCCTGGGCGACAGAGCGAGACTCCGTCTCAAAAAAAAAGAAAAGAAGAAAAGAAAAGGTTGCGGTTTATGGCCCTGTAGAACATTAACCAGTTTTTAAAAAAATCTAAATAAGCAGAATGACTCAAACTTTTTTTAAGTCACTACAAATACTTCCCTCTGTCCAATCTTTTGAACCAGCCTCACCATCATGCTGGTTTCCTCATTAATGATTAAAATAAATCTTTGAAACGTCTTCACTTTAGAGTTGTATGAGTCATGTTTTTAACTTTTTTTTTTTTTTTGAGATGGAGTCTCGCTCTGTCACCCAGGCTGGAGTGCAGTGGTGCGATCTCGGCTCACAGCAAACTCCACCTCCCAGGTTCACTCCATTTTCCTGCCTCAGCCTCCCAAGTAGCTGGGACTACAGGTGCCCACCACCATGCCTGGCTAATTTTTTTTTTTTTTGTATTTTTAGTAGAGACAGGGTTTCACCATGTTAGCCAGGATGGTCTCAATCTCCTGACCTCATGATCCGCCCACCTCGGCCTGCCAAAGTGCTGGGATTACATGCGTGAGCCACCGCGCCTGGCCCTGTTTTTAACTTTTTAAAAAGTATGCTTTGACAGCTCCAACATCTAGCTGCCTTCTCAGCCTCTCCTCCAGGATGTCCTGTAGGCATCTCGAACTCAACGTGTCTGGCACTCAGCTTTTGGCCTTCATCTCCAAACTTCTCTGCTGTCTCCCTCCTCAGTTATGGGTTGAATTGTGTCCCCCTCGGCAAAAGGTATGGTGAAGTCCTAAGCCACAGTACCTGGGAATGTGAGCTAATTTGGAAATAGGGTCTTTGCAGATATAAAGTTAGGATGAGGCCAGGCGCAGTGGCTTACGCCTGTAATCCCAGCACTTTGGGAGGCCGAGGCGGGCGGATCACCTGAGGTCAGGAGTTCAAGACCAGCCTGACCAACGTGGTGAAACCCC
>NW_026655004.1:0-7722 GCF_009828535.3 Hylobates moloch
AGTGAATTTGAACTGAATGGAATGGAATGGAAATGATTGGAGAGGAGTGGAGTGGATTCTAGTGGAAAAGAATGCAATGGAATGGAATGGTATGGAATGAAATGAAATGGAATGGAATGGTATGGAATGAAATGAAATGGAATGGAATGAAAAGGAATGGAATGGAGTGGAATGGTATGGAATGAAATGAAATGGAATGGAATGACAAGGAATGGAATGGAGTGGAATGGAATGGAATGGAATGCAATGGAATGGAATGGATTAGAATGGAATGGAATGGAATGGAATGTAAAGGAATGGAATGGAGTGCAATGCATTGGAATGGAAAGGAATGGAATGGAAAAAAGTGCAGTGGAGTGCAGAGGAGTGGCATGGAGAAGAAAGGAAGGGAGTGGAGTGGAGTGGAATGGAGTGCAATGGAATGGAATGGAAAGGAACGGAATGGAATGGAATTGAATTGAATGGAATGGAATGGAATGGAAAGGAACAGAACGTAAAGGTATGGAACGGAATGCAATGGAAAGGAGTGGAAAGGAACGGAATGGAATGGAAAGGAGTGGCCTGGAATGGAGGCGAATGGGAACGAATGGAATGCAGTGGTGTGAAGAGGACTGGAGTAGAGAAGAGTTGATTTGAACGGAATGGAATGGAATGGAATGGAATGGAATGGATAGGAATGGAATGGAGTGGAATGGAATGGAAGGGAATAGAATAGAATGGAATGGAAAGGAATGGAATGGAAAAAAGTGCACTGATGTGTAGTGGAGTGGACTGGAGAAGAAAGAGTGGAGTGGAATGCAGAACAATGGAATGGAAAGGAATAGAATCGTGAGGACTGGAATGGAGGCGAATGGGAAGCAATGGGTTGCAGTGAAGTGGGGAGGTGTGTAGTGGAGAAGAGTGGATTTGATTGGAATGGAATGAAATGGAAAGAATTTGAGTGGACTGGAGTGGAGTGGATTCTCGTGGAAAAGAATGGCAAGGAATGGAATGGAATGGATTAGAATGGAATGGAATGGAATGTAAAAAAGTACAGTGCAGTGCAGTACGGTGGCATGGAGAAGAAAGGAAGAGAGTGGAGTACTGTGGAATGGAGGGGAATGGAATGGAATGGAATGGAAAAAAGTGCTGTGGAATGTTCTGGAGTGCAATGGAGAATAAAGGAAGGGAGTGGAGTGAAGTGGAATGGAATGGAATAGAATGGAATGAAATGGAGTGGACTGGAATGGAGGCGAATGAAAGGAATGGAATGCAGTGGGGTGGAGAGGAGTGGAGTGGAGAAGAGTATATTTGAATGGAATGGAAAGGAATGGAATGGAATGGAATGAAATGTATTGGAGTGTAGTGGAGGCGATTCCAGGGGAAAAGAATGGAATGGAATGGAAAGAAATGGGATGCAATGGAATGGAGTGACCTGGAATGCAGGTGAACGGTCAGGAATGTAATGTAGTGAAGTGCAGGGGACTGGGGTGGAGAAGAGTGGATTTGAAGGTCATGGAATGGAATGGAACGGAATGTATTGGAGTGGAGTGGAGCAGATTCTAGGGGAAAAGAATGCAATGGAATGGAATGGAATAGAATGGAATGAAAAAAACGCAGTGGAGATCCGTGTAGTGGAATAGAGAAGAAAGGAAGAGAGTGGAGTGGAAAGGAATGTAGGGGAATGGAAAGTTATGGATTGGAATGGAACGGAATGGAATGGAAAAATGTGCAGAGGAGCGCAGTGGAGTGGACTGGAGAAGAAAGGAAGGGAGTGGAGTGTAGTGGAATGCAGTGGAATGGAATGGAAATGAATGGAATGGACTGGCATGGAATGGAAAGGAGGCGAATCGGAAGGCAAGGAATGCAGTGGATTGGAGAAGGGCGGATATGATTTGAATGGAATGGAATGGATTGGAGTGAATTGGAGTGGAATATAGTGGAAAAGAATGGAAGAGATTGGAATGGAATGGAATGGAACGGAATGGAATGGAACGGAATGGAATGGAACGGAATGGAATGGAATGGAATGGAAAAAAGTGCATTCTGGTGCAGTGGAGTGGAATGGAGAAGAAAGGAAGGGAGTGGAGTGGAGTGTAATGGAGTGGAAAGAAATAGAATGGCATTAATAGAATGAAATGGAGTGGACAGGAATGGAGCCGAAAGGGAAGGAATGGAACTCAGTGGAGTGGAGAGGAGTGGAGTGGAGAATAGTGTATTGGAATGGAATGGAATGGAATGGAATAGATTGTCTTGAAGGGGAGTGGAGTGGATTCTAGGGGAAAAGAGTGGAATGAAATGGAATGGAAAGAAATGGAATAGAATGGAATGGAAAAAAGTGCAGTGGAGTGCAGTGCATTGGAATGGAGAAGAAAGGAAGAGAGTGGAGTGCAGTGGAATGGAGGGTATTAGACGGAATGGAATGGTATGGATTGGAACAGTATGGAATGGAATTGAAAAAAGTGCAGTGGCGTGCAGTGGAGTGGAATGGAGAAGAAAGGAAGGGAGTGGAGTTTAGTGGAATGGAGTGGAATGGAATGGAATTGAATGGAATGGAATGGAATGGAGTGGATGGGATTGGAGGCGAATGGGAAGTCATGGAATGCAGTGTACTGGAGAGTAGTGGAGTGGAGAAGAGTGGACTTGAATTGAATGGAATGGAATGGATTGGAGTGGAGTTGAGTGGATTCTATTGGAAAAGAATCATGGAATGGAATGGAATGCAAAGGAATGGAATGGAATAGAATGGAAAAAAGTGCAGTGGAGTACAGTGGAGTGGAATGGAGAAAAAGTAAGGGAGTGGAGGGGAGTGGATTCTAGTGGAAAAGAATGGAATGGAATGGAATGGAATGGAATGGATTCGAAAGGGAACGAATGGAATGGAAAACATTGCAGTGGAATGCAGTGGAGTGGAATGGAGAAGAAAGGACGGGAATGGAGTGGAGTGGAATATAGTGGAATGGAATGGAGTGGAATGTAATGGAATGAAACGGAAAGGAATGGAATTGAAAATAGTGCAGTGGAGTGCAGTGGAGTGGAATGGTGAAGAAAGGAAGGGAGTGGAATGGAGTGGAAAGGACTGGAATAGCATGGAATGTAATGAAATGGAATGGAATGGAATGGAATGGAATGGAATGGAATGGAATGGAATGGAGTGGACGGCAATCGAGGTGAAAGGAAGAATGGAATGCAGTGGAGTGGAGAGGAGTTGAGTGGAGAAGAGTGGATTTGAATAGGATGAAATGGAATGGAATAGATTGCAGTGGAGTGGATTCTGGTGGAAAATAATGGAATGGAATGGAATGGAATTGAATGGAATGGAGAGGAATGGAATGGAGTGGAGTGGAATGGAAAGAAATGGAATTGAATGGAATGAAAAATGTGCAGTGGAGTGTAGTGCAATAAAATTTAGAAGAAAGGAAGGGAGTGGAGTGGAGTCGAATGGAGTGGAATGGAATGGAATGGAGTGCACTGCAATGGAGGCGAATTGGAAGGAATGAAATAAAGTGGAGTTGAGAGGAGTGGAGTAGACAATAGTGGATTAGAATTCAATGGAATGGAATGCAATTGAATGGAATGGATTGGAGTGGAGTTGATTGGATTCTATTGGAAAAGAATGGAATGCAATGGAATGGAATGGAATGGAATGGAATGCAATGGAATGGAATGGAATGGAAAAAAGTGCGGTGGAGTGCAGTGTAGTGGAATAGAGTAGAAAGTAAGGGAGTGAAGTGGAGTGAAATGCAGTGGAATGGCAAGGAATGGAATGGAATGTTTGGAATGGTATGGAATGGAATAGAATGGAATGGAGGGGACTGGAATGGAGGCAAATGGGAAGATATGCATTGCACTGCACTGGAGAGGAATCAGGGGAGATGAGTTGATTTGAATGGAAAGGAATGGAATGGAACGGAATGGAATGGAATGGAATGGAACAGAATAGAATGGAATGGAATGACATGTAAAGGAATGGAGTGGAATGGAATGGAGGTGAAAGGGAATGAGTGGAATGCAGTGGAGTGGAGAGCAATGGAGCAGAGAAGAGTGGAAATGAATGGAATGGAATGGAGTGGATTGGAGCGGAGTGGAGTGGATTCTAGTGAAAAAGAATGGAATGGGATGGAATGGAATGGAATGAAATGGTATGGAATGGATTTGAAAGGGAATGAATGGAATGGAAAAAATTGCAGTGGAGTGCAGTGGAGTGGAATGGAGAAGAAAGGAAGGGAATGGAGTGGAGTGTAATGGAGTGGAATGGAATGGAAAGGAATGGAATGGAAAGCAATTGAATGGAGTGGAGTGCAGTGCTGTTTAATGGAATTGAATGGAATGGAGAAGACTGTAGTGGGGTGAAGTTGAATGGGAAGAAATGGAATGGAGTGCAGTGGAGTGGAGTGTATTGGAGGGGAATAGAGTGGATTCAGGTTGAATTGAATGTAATGGAAAAGAATGGAATAGAATGGAATGGAATGGAATGGAATGCAGTGGATTGGAGAGGAGATTTGTGGACGGAAAGGGAATAGAATGGAATAAAATGGAGCTGAACGGAACGGAATACAAAGAACGGACTGGCATGCAAAGCAATGGAATGCAATGGAAAAGAAGGGAAAAAAGTGCAGTGGAGTGTAATGGAGAAGAAAGGAAGGTAGTGGAGTGGACTGGAATGGAGTAGATGGAATGGAATGGAATGGAATGGAATGGAATGGAATGGAATTTAATGGAATGGAATCGAATGGAATGGAATGGCAAGGAATGGAATGCAATGGACTGGACTGGAATGGAAGTGAAAGGGAAGGAATGGAATGAAGTGGAGTGGAGAGGAGAGGTGTGGAGAAGAGTGGATTGATGTGGAATGGAATGGAGTGGAACGGATTGGAGTGGAGTTGAGAGGATTATAGTGGAAAAGAATGGAATGGAACCGAATGGAATGGAACGGAATGGAAAAAACTGCTGTCGATTGCAGTGGAATACAATGTAGGAGAAAGGAAGGAAGTGGAGTGGTGTCGAAAGGAGGGGAATGGAATTGAATTTAATGGAATAGGATGGAATGGAATGGACTGGAATGGAGGCGAATGGGAAAGAATTGAATGCAGTTGAGTGGAGAGGAGTGGAGTTTAGAAGAGTGAATTTGAATGGAATGGAATGGCCTGGAATGCAATGTATTGGAGTGGAGTTCACTGGATGCAAGGGGACAAGGAATGGAAGGCAATGGAATGGAATGGAAAAGAATGGAATGGGAAAAAGTGCAGTGGAGTTCAGTGGAGTGGAATGGAGAAGAAAGGAAGAGAGTGGAATGCAAAGGAATGGAGGGGAATGGAAAGGAATGGAATGGAAATGAATGAAATCGAATGGAATGCAATGGAATGGAATGGAATGGAATAGAATGGAATGAAATGGATTGGAATGGAGTGGAGTGGAGTGGAGTGGACTGGAATGGAGGTGAATGGGAAGGAATGGAATGCAGTGGAGTGGAGAGGAGTGGCGTTGAGAAGAGCGTATTTGAATTGAATGGAATGGAATGGATTAGAGTGGAGTGGAGTGGATTCTAATGGAGAAGAATGGACAGGAATGGAATGGAATGGATAGGAATGGAAAAAAGTGTAGTGGAGTGCAGTGGATTTGAATGGAGAAGAAAGGAAGGGAGAGGAGTGGAATGTAAAGAAGTGGAAAGAAATAGAATGGTATTTAATGGAATAAATTGGAGTGTACTGGAATGAAGCCTAATGTAAAGAATGGAATTCAGTGGAGTGGAGAGGAGTGGAGTGGAGAAGAGTGGATTTGAATGGTATAGAATGGAATGGAATCGAATGGAACGGAATGGAATGTATTGGAGTGGAGCGGATTGGATTCTAGGGGAAAAGAATGGAATGGAATGGACAGGAATGGAATGGAATGGAATGGAATGACCTCGAATGGAATAGAATGGAAAAAAGTGAAGTGCAGTGCCGTGGGGTGGAATGGAGAAGAAAGGAAAAGAGTGGAGTGATCTGGAATGGAGGGGAATGGAAAGGAATAGAGTGGTAGGCATTGGAATGGAATAGAATGGAATTGAAAACAGTGCAGCTGAGTGCAGTGGAGTGGAATGGAGAAGAAAGGAAGGGAATGGAGAAGAAAGGAAGGGAGTGGAGTGGAGCGTAATGGAGTGGAATGGAATGGAAATGAATGGAATCAAATGGAACGGAACGGAATGGAGGTGAATGGGAAGGACTGGAATGCAGTGTAGTGGAGAGGAGTGGAATGGAGAAGAGTGGATTTGAATTGAATGGAACGGAATGGAATGAATTGGAGTGGAGTTGAGTGGATTCTATTGGAAAAGAATGGAATGGAATGGAATATAATGTAATGGAATGGAATGGAAAGGAATGGAGTGGGATGGAATGCAATCAAAAGGGAATGAATGGAATGGAAAATATTGCAGTGGAGTGCAGTGGAGTGAAACGGAGAAGAATGGAAGTAAATGGAGTGGAGTGGAATGGAGCGGAATGGAATGGAATGGAATGGAATGGAAAGGAATGGAGTGGAATGGAGTGCTCTTTACTGGAATTGAATGGAATGGAGAAGATTGTAGTGGAGTGGAGTTGAATGGGAAGAAATGTAATGGAGTGTAGTGGAGTGGATTGGAATGGATTGGAATAGAGTAGATTCAGTTGGAATTGAATGGAATGGAAAAGAATGGAATGTAATGGAATGCAGTGGATTAGAGAGGAGTTGTGTGGAGGGAAAAGGAATGGAATGGAATGGAAAGGAACGAAATGGAACAGAACGGAATACAAAGGAAGGAATAGCATGCAATGCAATGCAATGCAACGGAATAGAAGGGAAAAAAATGCAGTGGAGTGCAGTGTAGTGTAATGGAGAAGAAAGGAAGGGAGAGGAGTGGAGTGGAATGGAGTGGAATGCAATGGAATGGAATGGAATTTAATGGAATGGAATGGAATGGAATGGAAAGGATTGGAATGCAATGGAGGGGACTGGAATGGAGGAGAATGGGAAAGAATGGAATGAATTGGAATGGAGAGGAGAGGAGTAGAGAAGACAGGATTGATGTGGAATGGAATGGAACGGAATGGATTGGAGAGGAGTTGAGTGGATTATAGTGGAAAAGAATGCAATGGAATGGAATGGAATGGAATAGAACGGAATGGTAAAAAGCGCTGTGGATTGCAGTGGAGTGCAATGGAGGAGAAAGGAAGGAAGAGTAGTGGTGTCGAAGGGAGGGGAATGGGATGGAATTTAATGGAATGGGAAGGAATGGAATGGACTGGAATGGATGCGAAAGGGAAAGAATTGAATGCAGAGGAGTGGAGAGGAGTGGAGTGGAGAAGAGTGAATTTGAATGGAATCGAATGGCATAGAATGCAATGTATTGGAATGGGGTGGAGTGGATTCAAAGGGAAAAGAATGGAATGGAACAGAATGGAACGGAATGGAATGGAATGGAATGGAAAAAATTGCAGTGGAGTTCACTGGAGTGGAATGGAGAAGAAAGGAAGAGAGTGGAGTGCAAAGGAATGGAGGGGAATGGAAAGGAACGGAATGGTATGGATTGGAATGGAATGGAATGGAATGGAAAAAGTGCAGTGGAGTTCAGTGGAGTGGACTGTAGAAGAAAGGAAGGGATTGGAGTGGAGTGGAATGGAGTGGAATGGAATCGAAATGAATGGACTGGAATGGGATGGAATGGAAATGATTGGAATGCAATGGAATGGAATGGAAAGGAATGGAATGGAATGGAATGGAATG
>NW_026655005.1:0-7722 GCF_009828535.3 Hylobates moloch
ATAGATATTTTAGGGATTAACTAAAATCTTTATAGTCTTTGCAAGGTATATTTTATTATTTCTTTATTTTGCATTAAAACTCTTAAAATTATAGAAGAGGAATTGCAGAAAAGGAATCCAGCAAAATGGAAATATTTATTTTATGTCCTACCCTAAAGGAGGAACTATAAGAGGTAGAGCAGGTGGTAACAGCTGTAGAAAAGAGGCCCTCTAGACAAATCCTAAGGGATTTTGGAAGGAAGAAAGAGATGTTGGCCTGAGACCTGAGATGAAAAAACTAATGAAGCTGGTATGGAGCTTTAACTAGCCTGAGGCCTAATTGCTTCCTCAACAGGTGATGGATTTAGGGCAGCAGTCCTCAGCACTGGCTGCACATCAGAAAAACCAATGAAGCTTTTGCAAAGTTTCCACGCTAGGGCGAAACTCTCTTGAGAGTAAGATATAACCGAATCGAGGTGGGATGAGGGCCTGGGCCTGAGCATTTTAAAACGTTGCCAGGAATTTCTGTGCTTTCAGGATCACTGAGGTAAGGTTTTTCTCACTTGATATGTTTATTTTTGCAAGTTCAGCATCTGAAGATGTTTCTTTTGAATTTATTATGTGCAATTACTATATCCTGCCATTAGGTGAGTAATGATCCCATTAGTTCTTTGGGCCACGGTCTAGCCAGGCTTAAAGTATGAGAAACAGAAAAACAGTAGCACACTCAAATTTTTTAAGAAAAAAGTAAAATAAAATATACTTTATTAAAACAGTTAAATACATTTAGGATTACAACCCTCTAAACTAATGTTTAAACTGAGCTTGAAAATCAGTCTGATACCTTCCTCACTAATCTGTAGTTGTTAGCAATCAATGTTTATTCTCAACTTGGTTATTCAAAACCATTCTTCTTTAAAATGTTTCCTTCATTCTCTAAATCCTTATCTTGGAGATAGGCCTCTTATATTGAACACTAGTATAGTCTTACATGACTATTTCTGTCCAAAAGACATTTCTATGTTCTGGAAAGAAAACTGAAATGCTTGTTCATTGTATCTTATCTCTTTAATTTCATTTTTTGTGTCTTGTGTGGGCCAAAATGTAACATGCTTTTTCCACATTAGTAGTCATAAAACAGGCAGGACACGGTGGCTCACACCTGTAATCCCAACACTTTGGGAGGCTGAGGAGGGTGGATCACCTGAGGTCAGGAGTTGAGACCAGCCTGGGCAACATGGTGAAACCCCATCTCTACTAAAAATACAAAAATTAGCCAGGCATGGTTGTGCATGTCTGTGGTCCCAGCTACTTGGGGGGCTGAGGCAGCAGGATTGCTTAAGCCTGGGAATTTGAGGCTGCAGTGAGCCATGTTCTTGCCACTGCTCCACCCTGGGTGACAAAGCAAGATCTTGTCTCAAAAATTTTTTAAGAAGGCATAAAACAAACTTATTTCTGATACATGTGTCATGCAAAAGAATGTATTTCTTTTCTATAAAAACGTTACATTTTAGAATAATATTTAGAAATAATAGAAAATTACCATTTTGCAATCATCATACAAATAATTGATTCAAGCAGCAGTCATCAATGGATGCTAAGATGCTTGAGTTCAAGTTTCACAGCGTATTTATCTAGTCTTAAAGTACTTCCCACAAATTAGAATAACAAAGATAAAAGTGGTAACTTTATAGTGGAGAAACCTGGCAGACACTACTTTAACCAAGAAAGGACGTTCCAAGGGCACATGTCCTCAGGACCTCCTGAGGCTGTGTCATCGGCAAAAAATAATTCAAAAAAAGAAAAGAAAAAAATAAGGACATACCATTAATTATGTGCCTCCTGATGTGAAGCACTGAGAAGGATACATTATTGCCTAATATGGTGTTACCACCAAAAATGCCTAGCCTGAAACTGATCGTAAAAAATTAATCCAATCAGCCTGGGCACAGTGGCTTATGCCTGTAATCCTAGCACTTTGGGAGGCCTAGGTGGGAGAATCACTTGAGGCCAGCCTGGGCCATATGTTGAAACCCTGTCTCTTCAAAAAATAGGAAGAAATTAACTGAGTGTGGTGGCACACACCTGTAGTCCCAGCTACTCAGGAGGGTGAAGTGGGAGGATTACTTGAGCCCAGAAAATTGAGGCTGCAGTGAGCTGTGGTGGTACCACTGCACTCTAGCCTGGGCTACAGAGTGAGACTAGGTCTCTTAAAAAAAAAAAAAAAAGTCCAGTGACAGTGGCTCTCGCCTGTAATCCCAGCACTTTGGGAGGCCGAGGCGGGCGAATTACTTGAAACTAGGGGTTCGAGACCAGCCTGGCCAACAGAGAAACCCCGTCTCTGCTAAAAATACAAAAATAAGCCGGGTGTGGTGGCATGCGCCTGCAGTCCCAGCCAGTCAGGAGGCTGAGGCAGGAGAATCATTTGAACCTGGGAGGTGGAGGTTACAGTGAGCCGAGATTGTGCCACTGCACTCCAGCCTGGGAGACAGAGCGAGACTCCCTCTCAAAAAAAAAAAAAATGGAAGAACTGTTCCATATCAAAGTAGATTAAAAAGCATGACAATTAAATGCAGCGCATGATCCTGAATCAGATTCTGGATGGAAAAGGTAATTATTTTTTCACAAATGATATTAAAGGAACAACTGGAGAAATTTGTATATGCATTGTCCACATCATTGTTAAATTTTCAGAATATGATCATTGTGAGAGGTGAAGCCGGCTGGGCTTCTGGGTCCGGTGGGGACTTGGAGAACTTTTCTGTCTAGCTGAAGGATTGTAAATGCACCAATCAGCACTCTGTGCCTAGCTAATCGGGTAGGGAGTTGGAGAACTTTTCTGTCTAGCTAAAGTATTGTAAATGCACCAGTCAGCACTCTGTGTCTAGCTAAAGGTTTGTAAATGCACCAGTCAGCACTCTGTAAAAACAGACCACTCAGCGCTCTGTAAAATGGACCAATCAGCACTCTGTAAAACGGACCAATCAGCGTTCTATAAAATGGACCAATCAGCAGGATGCGGGTGGGGCCAAATAAGGGAATAAAAGCTGGCCGCCTGACCCAGCACCAGCAACCTGCTTGGGTCCCCTTGTGTGCTTTGTTATTTCAGTCCTCGCAGTAAGTCTTGCTGCTGCTTACTCTTTGGGTCTGCACTAACTTTATGAGCTGTAATGCTCATTGCGAAGGTCTGCAGCTTCACTCCCGAAGTCAGTGAGACCAGGAACCCACTGGGAGGGATGAACAACTCTGGACCTGCCACTTTTAAGAGCTGTAACACTCACCGCGAAGGTTTGTAGCTTCACTCATGAAGTCAGCGAGACCACGAACCCACCAGAAGGAAGAAACTCTGAACGCATCTGAACATCTGAAGGAACAAACTCTGGACACACCATCTTTAAGAACTGTAACACTCACCGCGAGGGTCTGGTCCGCGGCTTCATTCTTGAAGTCAGCGAGACCAAGAACCCCCCGGAAAGAACCAATTCCGGACACAATTGTGCTCTAGCTATGTAATGCAAAGTCATGGTTTTTGTCAGACACATGCTAAAATTATTTAGGGGTAAAGAACCATGATGTCTGCAGGTTACTATCTAATCATTAATATTTCATCAAAAGTAATAAAATGATAGTTATATACATAAAGAGAGAAAAAAATGACAATTTGTTAGCAACTGATGAATGTAGATGACAGATATAAGGGAGCTCATTGTACTATATCTGTAAGTCTTCGATTTTTTTAAAAATAAAAATTTGAAAAATTCACATATATAGGCTGGGTGTGGTGACTCACACCTGTAATCCCAGCGCTTTGGTAGACCAAGGTGGGTGGATTGCTTAAACTGAAGCATTTGAGGCCAGTCTGGGCAACATAGTGGGACCCCGTCTCCACAAAAAATAAGAAAATTAGCCAGGCGTGGTGGCGTGCACCTGTAGTCCCAGCTACTGGGAGACTGAGGTAGGAGGATCACTTGAGCCTGGGAGGTCCAGGATGGTCCAGCCATGACCACACCACTGCACTGCAACCTATGTGACAGAGTAACACTCTGTCTGAAAAAAAAAAAAAAAAAAAAAAAAACACAAAAACCAACAAACTCACAGAGTACTCAATAGCCTTGTTAAGAGACATTGTTTGCGAATGTCCCTAGTATGTTTTCTTTTTTTATTCCGCTTCTCCTTTTACCCATTCTTGAACACTTCAACAAAAAAAAACTTTTTTTCGAGACGGAGTTTAACTCTTGTTGCTCAGGCTGGAGTGCAACGGCACGATCTCGGCTCACCATAACCTCCGTCTCGCAGGTTCAAGAGATTCTGCTGCCTCAGCCTCTCAAGTAGCTGGGATTACAGGTATGCGCCACCAGGCCCAGCTAATTTTGTATTTTTAGTAGAAATGGGGTTTCTCTATGTTGGTCAGGCTGGTTGTGAACTCCCAACCTCAGGTGATCTGCCCACCTCGGCCTCCCAAAGTGCTGGGATTACAGGTGTGAGCCACCGTGCCTGACCACTTCAACAAATTTTTAATGACTTGTGAAGAGACAGACAGTAAAGCTCTAGGAAAGAATCCTACTTAAATTAAATCATTTTAAAATTGACAAAATCGTTTCATAGTTCAATAACCATCTCCTAATTTATAGGTTTAATAAATTCAGGCTTTTTGATAGTTGAGTTTTTCTGAGATTTTTTTGTTTGTTTGTTTTTTGAGACAGAGTCTTGCTCTGTCACCCAGGCTGGAGTGCAGTGGCATGATCTCAGCTCACTGCAACCTCTGCCTCCAAGTTAAAGCGATATTCCTGCGTCAGCCTCCTGAATAGCTAGGACTACAGGTATGTGCCACCACACCTGGCTTTTTTTTTTTTTTTTTTTGTATTTATAGTACAGACAGCGTTTTACCATGTTGGCCAGGCTGGTCTTGAACTCCTGACCTCAAGCAATCTGCCCGCCTTGGCCTCCCAGAGTGCTGGGCTTACAGGCATGCACCATCACACACAGCCTGAGGGCTTTTTTTTTTTTTTTTTTGTGACGGAGTCTCACTCTGTCGCCCAGGCTGGAGTGCAGTAGCGCGATCTCAGCTCCCTGCACTGCAGCCTCCGCCTCCCTGGTTCAAGTGATTCTCCTGCCTCAGCCTCCCAAGTAGCTTGGACTACAGGCACATGGCACCACACCCGGCTAATTTTTTACTTTTAGTCGAGATAGGGTTTCACCACGTTGGCCAGGCTGGTCTCAAACTCCTGATCCACCCGCCTCGGCCTCCCTAAGTGCTGAGATTACAGGCGTGAGCCACCGCACCCAGCTGAGTTTTTTATCATAGTAAAAGATATATAGCATAAAAGTTACCATTTTAACTATTTTTAATGGCATTGAGTGTATTCGCATTATTGTGCAACCGTCACCATTGTCCGTCTCCAGAATTTTGCATCATCCCTTACTGAAACTGTACTCATTAAACAATACTTCCCCATTCCTACTGTATATCTTTATATATTCTGCATATTAATCGCTTGTCAGATATGCGATTCACAAATATTTCCTCTCCATTTTATTGTTTGCCTTTTTACTTTGATGCACAAAGTCTTTAATTTTGATGAAGTCTGCTTTGTTTTGTGTTCTGTGCTTTTGGTGTCATAGCCAAGAAATCATTTCTGTTTTGATTTTCAAAGTGGTGAATAGCCATAGGTTTTTTTTTCCCTCACATTTAGAAAAGAAATGAGAATTCCAGTTATTTATCATCTGTGGCATGTGCAACTGACACATTTTGGTCACAGCAGTGTGTAACTTCAAAATGAAAGTACATAAATTTTTTGTAACTAAATTATCACTGACCCGTTTGCTGAAATGTAGTTCTTTTTTTTTTTTTTTTGAGATGGAATCTTGCTCTGTTGCCCAGGCTGGAGTGCAGTGGCTCAATATTGGCTCACTGCAACTTCCATCTCCCAGGTTCCTGCGATTCTTCTGCCTCGGCCTCCCGAGTAGCTGGGATTACAGGCTCGTGTCATGCCCGGCTAATTTTTTTTTTTTGCATTTTTAGTAGAGACGGGGTTTCTCCATGTTGGCCAGGCTGGTCTCAAACTCCTGACCTCATGGTCCGCCCTCCTCGGCCTCCCAAAGTTCTGGGATTACAGACATGAGCCACTGCACCTGGCAAATGTAGTTCTTTTAAGTCATCCTTTTCTCAGGGGATTTCCTCATATGCTCCAAAACAAATGCCTGTTTGTTCTGTTTTGTTTTGTTTCTGTTCAGGCCTCTTCATTTTGCCTGAGTGTCTTTTGTGAGATATCCACACTGCTAGGCACAGATGTCCTCTACCTGTGCCTGTCTCTGAAGACTCTAACTTGCCCTCTGGCCAGAGGAAGAAGGAGGAAACCTTGCCTTTTCCCCAGCCCTGATCCAGGTGCCTTGAGCTTCCTGGCATAGATGTCTGTTTCAACTTCCTGCCCCAGGGTGGACATGGTGCTCGGTCCAGCAGGTGAAAGGTGTTGAGACTACCACAATAGGAGAAAGAGATTAGAGTTCAATTCCAAATACAGCAAGGACAGTGGAAATTTATTAATATAACCAAGGAACATAATGTGAGGTGTGTGCAAGGTCACTGGATGAAAAATTACTTAAGAAGAAACATCAAGGATAGAGGAAGTCTTGTTACACTGACATAACAGGATTCTTGCTAAAGGTAGACCAAGTAATCAGACATCAAAGGTAGGTGCTTCCCTCTAAACTGATGTAGTAGCGTTCTTGCTATTTATTACTGGGCTATGCAAGCCCAGAAAGCATGCGGACCAAGGTCAAGGGCTGGTGAAGAAGAGGGCTCAAACTAACTAAAGTTAAATCAAGGAGCAAATCGTCATCAGTCTCTCTCTCTCTCTTTTTTTTTTTTTCTGTTCAAAGAGAGAAGAGTCAATACAATACAGTGGACAGTACACCTTTTTTTTTTTTTTTGTCATCCAGGCTGGAGTAGAGTGGTACGATCATATCTTATTGCAGCCTCCATCTCCTGGGCCCAAGTGGTCCTCCTACCCCAGCCTCCTGGGTAGTTGGGAGCACAGGTGTGTACTGCTATGCCCTGACTAACTTTTCTATTTTCTGTAGAGCTCAAGCAATCCTCCCCCTAGGCCTCCCGAAGTGCTGGAGTTACTGGCATGAACCACTGTGCCAGGCCCAATTTGATGCTTTTCTTGCAATTCAACGTATCAAATAAACATAACTTTAAAAAAATCTCTCTCTCTTTACAAGGTGAAAGAATAAATTCTTTGAGATTTTCCAGAGGCCCTTTAGGAAACCTCAAATTCCATTCAAAATCAAGATTTCATTTAGAATTTGATTTGGGGAAGACAAAATTGTCAGAAACATCAAAAGGTTTGAGCATTTGAGTAAATGAAATCTATGTATGACACTGTGAAACAATAACCACCTATTTGATCAAAGTGACAGCAAAAGAATTCAAAAGTAGGCCAGGCGCAGTGGCTTACACCTGTGATCCCAGCACTTCAGGAGGCCGAGGTGGGAGGATCATGAGGTCAGGAGTTCCAGACCAGCCTGGCCAATATGGTGAAAACCCATCTCTACTAAAAATACAAAAGTTAGCAGGGCATGGTGGCACGTGCCTGTGGCCCCAGCTACTCAGAAGGCTGAGGCAGGAGAATCACTTGAACCTGGGAGGCAGAGGTTGCAGTGAGCTGAGATTACACCATGGCACTCCAGCCTGGGTTACAGAGCGAGACTCTGTCTCATTAAAAAAAAAAAAAAAAAAAA
>NW_026655006.1:0-7721 GCF_009828535.3 Hylobates moloch
AGCACACCAAACACCAGAAACAAGAGACAAGACTGTAACAGGGACAATGTGCGAGACATCAAAAACCAGAACAAGAGACGGGAATATTATAACAGGGATAAAGTCCAGATGACATGGAAGGTGGAAGACTCATTTGTCATAGGTGGAAACAGTTTATCTGCGAGTTTCAAACCAGGTGGATCAAGAATAAAAGGTGCAGCCGGACGTGGTGGCTCACACCTGTAATCCCAGCACTTTGGGAGGCTGAGGCGAGTGGATCACCTGAGGTCAGGAGTTTGAGACCAGCCTGACCAACATGGAGAAACCTCGTCTCTACTAAAAATATAAAATTAGCCAGGCATGCTGGCACATGCCTGTACTCCCAGCCACTCAGGAGAATTGCTTGAACCCGGGAGACGGAGCTTGCAGTGAGCTGAGATCACATCACTGCACTCTAGCCTGGGCAACACAGTAAGACTCCGTCTCAAAAAAAAAAAAAGTTGGATCAAGAATGAAAGGTGCATGAAGGCAGCCAGGGATGGAAGCCCCTTCCACCCTGGGCCCTGGAACTGCACAGGCCACCTTCAAAGGTTTCTCTCCTGTCATCCTCCCAAGTCTACACGGATATAAAAAAACACACTACAAGTCTCTGATGGGATGGGGGCATCTCCAGAAATCCGAAGATTCAGGTTCTGACTCTCTGATCTGGGTGGGGCTGGGAGCTGCAATTCCAGAAAGCAAATGAAGCCTGTGCTGTGATTCAGACCATTTCTTGGTAGCAAGGGTGTAGGGGAAGAAGGATGCGGACCGGGCAGCAGAAGGAATGAATGCAGTCAGGACGGTGGCTGCAGAATGCCTGAGATGGCGACGTGCAGAGAGGAGCAGGCTGGCTGCGTCTCTCACTGTGCCTGAGACGGGCGGTGACAGAGAAATGGGATTCCACATGAGAGAGACACCCAATGAAGAAACAAAAGCAGCTTACAGGGTGAAAAGGGCACAGACACAGACACTCAGAAGAATGTGGCCAAGGGACCGCCACTGTGTATGAATTGAAAAGATTCCCTAAGAATGCGGCCAAGGGACTGCTGCCTTATAC
This sequence comes from Hylobates moloch, assembly GCF_009828535.3. Classification (NCBI taxonomy): domain Eukaryota; kingdom Metazoa; phylum Chordata; class Mammalia; order Primates; family Hylobatidae; genus Hylobates; species Hylobates moloch. The sequence continues at coordinate 1,076 of NW_026655006.1, forward strand.
ACACTGAAGACGTTCCCTAAGTATGTGCCTAAGGGACCACCGCCATGTACACACTGAAGACGTTCGCTAAGAATGCAACTAAAAGACACCACTGAAGACGTTTCCTAGGCATGTGGCTTAAGAAACCACTGCCATGTACACACTGAAGACATTCCCTAAGTGTGTGGCTAAGGCACCACCGCCATGGACACACTGAAGACGTTCCCTAACAATGCGCCCAAGGGACTGCGACCATGTACACACTGAAGACGTTCCCTAAGTATGGGGCTAAGGGACTGCCGCCATATACACACTGAAGACGTTCACTAAGCATGTGACTAAGGGATCGCCGCCATGTACACACTGAAGACATTCCCTAAGAATGTGGCTAAGGGACCACCGCCATATACACACTGAAGATGCTCCCAAAGAATGTGGCCAAGGGACCGCTGCCATGTGCACATTGAAGACATTCCCTAAGCAGGTGGCTAAGGGACCGCTGCCATATACACAATGAAGACGTTCCCTAAGAATGCAGCCAAGGGACGGCACTGAAGACGTTCCCCGGGCATGTGGTCAAGGGACCGCACTGAAGATGTTCCCTAAGCATGCAGCCAAGGGACTGCCACCGTGTACACACTTAAGGCATTACCTACGAATGTGGATAAGGGACCTCTGCCATGTACACACTGAAGACGTTCCCTAACGATGCGCCCAAGGGACCTCCGCCATGTACACACTGAAGACGTTCCCTAAGAATGTGGCCAAGAGACCACCGTGTACACACTGAAGATGTTCCCTAAGCATGTGGCCAATGGACCGCACTGATGACGTTCCCTAGGCATGAGGCCAATGGACTGCCACTGTGTACACGTGGAAGACATAAGAATGTGGCTAAGGGACCACCGCCAAGTACACACTGAATATGTTTCCTAAGCATGTGGCCAAGGGACTGCCGTCATGTACTCACTGAAGACATTCCCTAAGAATGTGGCCAAGGGACCACCACCTTGTACACAGTGAAGACGTTCCAAAGGTCCAGTCACGGGCCTGCAAAACATCAGAGGAAAGAATGATGTACAGGATCTAGTCATCCCACCACTGGGATACCTGCCCCACTGTGCATTGCAGCACTACTCAGTTTCCAAGACATAGAATCAACCCATGTGTCAATCAACAGATGAGTGCATCAAACAAACGTGGCATAGACACACAATGGAATAGTATGCAGCCATGAAAAAGGAAATTCTGTCATTTGTAGCAACATGGATGGGAATGGAAGATACAATGTGAAGTGAAATGAAACAGGCACAGAGAGACAAATACCGTATCATCTCATATGTAGAATCTAAAAAAGTTGAATGCATAAATGCAGAGGGTACAATGGTGGTTACCAGCAAAGAATGCTGAAGTGTTTGTCAAAGAACACAAAATTTCAGTTGCTGGCCAAAAGCAGTAGCTCATGTCTGGAATCACAATGCTATGGAAGGCTGAGGAAGGCGGACCACTGGAGGCCAGGAGTTTGAGATAAGCCTGGGCAACAGAAGGAAACCCCATCTCTTAAAAAAAAAAAAAAACTGAAAAAATTAGCTGGGTATGGTAGCATGCACCTGTAGTCCCAGCTACATGGGAGGCTGAGGCAGGAGGATCACTTCTGCCCAGGAGTTCAAGACCAGCCTGAGTAACACAGCAAGACACCATCTCTACAAAAAATTTAAAAATTAACCAGGTGTGGTGGTGTGCACCTGCAGTCCCAGCTACCTGGGAGGCTGAGGTGGGAAGGTCACCTGAGCCATGACTTGGAGGCTGCCGTGAGCTATAAACATGATGCTGCACTCCAGCCTGGCTATAGGGTGAGACTGTCTCAAAAAACATGTAAATTACATTAAAATTAAATTTTTTCAGTTAGATAAAAGAAATAAATTCAAACTTCTATCACACCCCACAGTGATGAGAGTTAATAATAATACATCGCATCTTTCAAAATGACTGAAAGTAGATTTTACCTATTCTCACCACAAAAAAAACTAGGTGAGGTGATATAGGTTGGAGTTAGGATTATGTGAATATGTTAATTAGCTTGATAATATGTTAATTACCTTGGTTAATATGTTAATTAACTTTATTTTACTATGTTAATTAACTTGACCGTTAATATGGTAACTAGCGTGATTTAACCATTGCACAATGCGTACTTGGATTAAAACATCACATTGTACCATATATATGTATACAATTATTTTTTGTTAAAAAAATTAATTTTCTATAAAAACGACTCGCATTTCCAGGCAGAAAGCAAAACAAGTCCCAGTTTCGAGGACAGCTGTGACATATTTAGCAGTGTCTCCTCTTAATTCAACACAGTTTATATGACCATGACACAAGGGGTTCCAAGTTTCCAAGGAAAGGATTCCAGTTATGTGCTCAAGGTGTATCCACAATGGGCCGGTTGCAGTGGCTCACGCCTGCCATCCCAGCACTTTGGGAGGCTGAGGCGGGTGGATCACCTGAGGTCAGGAGTTCGAGAGCAGCCTGACCAATATGCTGAAATGTCGTCCCTACTAACAATACAAAAATTAGCCAGGTGTGGTGGTGGGCACCTGCAATCCCAGCTACTCAGGAGGCTGAGGCAGGAGAATTGCTTCAACCCAGGAGATGTTGGCTGCAGTGAACCGAGATTGAGCCATTGCACTCCAGCCTGGGCAACAAGAGCGAAACTCCATCTCAAAAAAAAGACATTCATGTTGAGATTTCTACACTGTGAAAAAAGATCTGCAATAGGGCATCAGGCACCCCAAAAATTCCCAGTGCTAATAACCAATCAAATCTACTAGCAAATTGCAATTGCAATGACTCCACAGTTTCCCAGAAAGGCGAACAACATTCCAATAGAAAGCATTCGCTGTTTTTATGCACATCGTTTCATCCATTTCTCAAAACAACGCCATGTAGACTGGATAAAGAAAGGGTGGAGCATATACCCTATGGAATACTACATACCCATGAAAAAGAATGGGATTGCTTGGGTGTGGTAGCTCACGCCTGTAATCTGAGCACTTTGGGAGGCTGAGGAGGGCAGATTACCTGAGGTCGGGAGTTCAAAACCAGCCTGGCCAACATGGAGAAACCCCGTCTCTACTAAAAATACAAAATTAGCCAAGCGTGGTGGCATGTGTCTGTAATGTCAGCTACTCAGAAGCCTGAGGCAGGACAATTGCTTGAACCCGGGAGCTGGAGGTTGCGGTGAGCCGAGATCATACCATTGCACTCCAGCCTGGGCAACAAGAGCAAAACTTCACCTCAAAGAAAAAAAAAAAAACACTACATGTGCTGCTATTGGGAACATTTTACTGAATTTTTTTTTAAGTCCTTTAAAATGTTAGGGTAGTATCTTAGGAAATCAGGGATTTCCAAAGGCAGGACTTCACGTTGCCAATGTGAGTGTGAGAAGGATTCCTTTCAGTGTAGAAGCACTTGCCTGCTCTGTGCTTCCAGAAATCCCCGAGACCTAATAAGACACCTAGCTCCGTCACTGATCAAAGAATGGGTACCACGACTTAGTGTCCACGGCAAAGCTCCACGGCACCCAGCTCTAGCCAGTTTCTTCACAGCCATGATTAAGCTGTCGACAGCATCCTCACCAGCCTCAGGAACGTGGCACAGTCAGTTCGCCACAGAGGTGACCCCAGAAACAAGAGACAGGACTGTTACAGGGACAACATGCAGGACGCCAAAAACCAGAAACAAGAGACAGGAATAGTAGAACAGGGACAAAGTTGAGACCACATGGAAAATGGATGACTCATTTGTCACAGGTGAAAACAGTTTATCTGCGAGTTTGAAACCAGGTGGATCAAGAATGAAAGGTGCCGCCGGGTGCGGGGCTCACACCTGTCATCCCAGCACTTTGGGAGGCCAAGACGGACGGATCACCTGAGGTCAGGAGTTCGAAACCAGCCTGACCAACATGTAGAAAACCCATCTCTACAAAAAATATAAAATTAGCCAGGCGTAGTGGCACATGCCTGTATTCCCAGCTACTCAGGAGACTGAGGCAGGAGAATTGCTTGAACCTGGGAGGCAGGGGTTGCAGTGAGCCGAGATCCCTCCACTGCACTCCAGCCTGGGTGACAAGGTGACAGAGCAACACTCCATCTCAAAAAAAAAAAAAAAAAATGAAAGGTGGACAGAGGCAGTCAGGACACAAGCCCCTTCCACCCTGGGCCGGGGAAATGCACAGACCATCTTCTAAGGTTTCTCTCCTGTCATCCTCCCAAGTCTACACGAATAAAGAGAAACACACTAGAAGTCTCTGATAGGATGGGGGCATCTCCAGAAATCCAAAGATTCAGGTTCTGAGTCTCTGATCCGCGTGGGGCTGGGGAGCTGCAGTTCCAGAAAGCAAATTAAGCCTTGGCTGTGATTCAGACCATTTCTTGGTATCAAGCGTGTAGGGGAAGAAGGATGCGGACAGGGCAGGAGAAGGAATGAATGCGGTCATGATGGTGGCTGGAGAATGTCTGGGATGGCGACATGCAGAGAGGAGCACGCTGGCTGCGTCTCTCACTGTGCCTGGGATGGGCGGTGACAGAGGAAAGGGATTCCACATGAGAGTCAGAGACACCCAATGAAGAAGCAAAAGCAGCTTACAGGGTGGAAAGGACAGACACAGACACTCAGAAGAATGTGGCAGGAACACATTCTGGCCAACGGACCGTCACCTTGTATGAACTGAAGACATTTTCTAAGAATGTGGCCAGGGGATCACACTGAAGACGATCCCTAACAATGTGGCCAAGGGACCACCATGGTGTACACACTGAAGACGTTCCCTAAGAATGCAGCCAAGGGATCAATACCCTATAGACATTGAAGTCGTTTCCTAAGAATGCGGCCAAGGGACCGTTGCCGTGTAGACACTGAAGACGTTCACTAAGAATGAGGCCAAGGGACCGTCACCGTGTACACAATGAAAATGTTCCCTAAGAATGAGGCCAAGGGACTGCCACTGTGTACACAGTGAAGACATTCCCTAAGCATGTGGCCAAGAGACCGCACTAAAGATGTTCCCTAAGCATGGGGCCACAGGATCACATTAAAGATGTTCCCTAAGCATGGGGCGAAGGGACTGCCCTAAAGATGTTCCCTAAGCATGGGACCAAGGGATCGCCACTGTATAGGCACTGAAGACGTTCTCTTAGAATGTGGCCGAGGGACCACCACCGTGTATGCACTGAAAACATTCCCTAAGCATGCAGCCAAGGGACCGCACTGAACACATTCCCTAAGAATGCAGCCAAGGGGCCGGGAACGGTGGCTCACGCCTGTAATCCCAGCACTTTGGGAGGCCGAGGCGGGCAGATCACAAGGTCAGGAGATCCAGACCATCCGGGCTAACACGGTAAAACTCCATCTCTACTAAATCTACAAAAAAATTAGCCAGGCGTGGTGGCACGCACCTGTAGTCCCAGCTACTCAGGAGGCTGAGGCAGGAGAGTGGCGTAAACCCGGGAGGCGGAGCTTGCAGTGAGCCGGGATCTCACCACTGCACTCCAGCCTGGGCGACAGAGTGAGGCTCTGTCTTAAAAAACAAAAAACAAAAAACTGCGGCCAAGGGACCGCTGCTGTGTACACACTGAAGACGTTCCCTAAGTATGTGGCTAAGGGACCACTGCCATGTATGCACTGAAGATGTTCCCTAAGAATGCAGCCAAGGCAAGGCACTGAAGACGTTCCCTAGGCATGGGGCCAAGGGACGGCCACCTTGTACACACTGAAGACATTCCCTAAGCATGTAGCCCAAGGGACCACCACCGTGTGCACACTGAAGATGTTCCCTAAGCTTGTGGCTAATGGACCACAGCCATGTGCATACTGAAGACGTTCCCTAACAATGCAGCCAAAGGACTGCTGCCCTGTACACACTGAAGACGTTCCCTAAGGATGTGGCCCAAGGGACTCCCGCCCTGTGCACACTGAAGATGATCCCTAAGCGTGTGGCTAAGGGATCGCTGCCATGTACACACTGAAGACATTTCCTAAGAATGCGGCCAAGGGACCACCACCATGTGCACACTGAAGACATTCCGTAAGAATGTGGCCGTGTGCACACTGAAGATGTTCCCCAAGCATGTGGCTAAGGGACCGCTGTGTACACACTGAAGACATTCCGTAGGAATGCGACCAGGGGACCGCCACATGTGCACACTGAAGACATTCCCTAAGAATCCGGACAAGGGACGGCACTTAAGACGTTCCCTAAGCAAGTGGCCCAAGGGACCGCTGCCCTGTGCACACTGAAGATATTCCCTAAGCATGTGGCTAAGGGACTGCCGCCATGTACACACTGAAGACATTCCCTAAGAATGCAGCCAAGGGACCACCACAGTGTACACACTGAAGACGTTCTCTAAGAATGTGGCCAATGGACCACACTGTAGACGTTCCCTAAGCATGCAGCAAAGGGACTGCCACCGTGTACACACTGAAGACATTCCCTAAGAATGTGGCTAAGGGACCGTCGCCATGGACACACTGAAGATGTTCCCTAAGCATGTGGCCAAGGGACGGATGCCATGTACACAGTGAAGACGTTCCCTAAAGTCCAGAAATGGGCCTGGGAAACATCAAAGGAAAGAATGTTGTGCAGGATCCAGTCATCCCACCG
>NW_026655007.1:0-7720 GCF_009828535.3 Hylobates moloch
TGCTTGGAGACCATCTGTTTATTCTTCAGGCAGCAAGATGAGGTCCTGGCTTAGGTAACTTACCAACTGCTTGTCTGGACCATGGGCCTGAGTTGAAACTCTCAAGGCCATCCATTTCTTTTCTGAAGCATAAAATTTAAATGTCGAGTTTATGGGAAGACTGAAGGTAGGTGATTTGAGTAAGGCTTGTTTTAGCTGGTTAAAGGTATTTTGAGCTTCAAGTGCCCAGATTAGAAAGTGAGCCATAGCTGCTTTAGTTTATTTTATAAGGTGATATAAAGGGTTACCTAGTTTACCATACATGGATATCCACAATCTGCAAAAATTGATAATACCCCCAAATCCTCTTAGTTTTAGACGTGGGGGAAAGGAAAAAGAGGAAATGGCCTGAATTGTCTCCTTGGCTAATGCTCTGGTTTCTTCTGACAGAACCAGGCCTAAGTACTTCAGTGAGGTCTGACAAAGCTGAGCCTTAGGTTGTGATTCTTCATAACCTCTGCTTGCTAGATAATTGAGAAGCCTTCTCAGTTGGGGCACAGAGGAGAATGTCATATTGTAAAACTTTAACCTGAGGATGAGAGAACTCAGAGAAGTCTCTTGATAATGCCTACTAAAACAGGTGGAGGCTTTCTTAAACCCCTGTGTCATTACTTTCCATGTTAACTGTGTATCCTGTTAGGACAGATCCTCAAAGGCAAACAGATACTGGAAGTAAGGATACAATAATAAAAAAAAAAATCCTTCAGGTCTAAAACTTTAAACCATTCAGTTCTCTTGGGAATTTGAGTTAGCAAAGTACAAAAATTAAGAACAACCAGATAGAGTGGAAAAACTGCCTCAGTAGTGAGACGAATGTTCTTAACTAGCCTCTATTCCTCATTGGGTTTCTCTACTCTTAATATTTGCATTTTTTAAAAGACTGATGCAGGGTCTAAGGAGGCCTTTCTCCTATAGCTATTTATAATGGCTGCTAGCATTTTTCTACCTCCTGACTTTGGGAACTATTACCTCTGGCTAGAAAGAATAGTGGGATCCTTAAGGTAAATATTGATGCATGTAGTGGCCGTAGTTCAATAATTTTTTTATTGATAGCCCACACCTCTTCATTAATACTGATGTCCACTAAGGGGAGAAAAATATTTTGTCCTGGAGCCATTAAGATGGTGGCTTCTATATGGGCCAAAATATCTCTACCTAGTTAATACTGATTTCCACTAAGGGGAGATAAAGGGTTTGTCCTGGAGCCATTAAGATGGTGCCTTCTATATAGGCCAGAATATCTCTACCTAGTAATAAAGTGGGACTTTCAGAAATGATTAAATTGGCATGAGTAAACAGAAGGTCATTCCAACTATAACTGTGGGCTGAGAAAATATTGGGTAAAGGACTTTGCTGACACATCAATCATTTTCACATAATGGAAGGATAGAAGGCTTACATTGGAAAGGAGAACAAAAAGAGCTGCTCCAGCTTCCAGAAGGAATTCTACCTTCCTCTCTTCCCCCTCAAGAATCACTCAAGGCTCCTAAGGAGTATGGCCCTTGAAGAGTATGGCAGCTCTTAGATCTGAGGAATTGATCTCCAGGAATTTTTAGTCCTGCTAGAGAATTTGTGAGACTGGTCTTGGACCTAGTGATGTATGCCTCTGGAAACAGCACTCCTTTCAGTGGTTACCACCACAGTTGGACAGTGTTAAGTTGGCTTCCTTTGTTGTCTCAGCATTTCTTGCTAAAGTGTCCTGTCTTGCCACACTGATAGCAGTTATCAGGTGCCCTCAGGGACCTGCATTTTACAGACCTGTATTTTTTTCTTTAGAGTCTCTGTTCTTTTCTTGTCTTTTCTCTTTTTCTGCTATGCTTGTTTTTTTTCCCTATTGTAAGTCTGAAGTAGCCATATTCAGGGGATTCTCTAGAATGTTACTGAGAGGAGAAAACCAGCTTGACTTAGGGAGAGAGCAAGGAAATTGTTCCCGGAAGACCCCCAGCTTAGAGGTCAGTGCATCATTTACACATACTACACTAAGCAACCTGAAAAATAAATCAGGTTGTAGACTTCAATAAGATAACTAACACATGGATGTTGTACCTAGAGATGCACCTGTGTGTTTACAGGCAGAACAACCTTCAATCCATTCAGATAAAAATCTTTCAGAAACTTCTGGTTCACTCAGATAAGAAATCCAGGCCTGGCAAAAAAATATCCTTGTCCTTTTTATAATCAGTGGGCTCTCAGGAAACAGTTTCTTCTTCATTTGGAAACATAAACCAAGTAGGTTCTTGTTGGCACTGTTTTTTTCTTTTTGAACTATGAGCTGGGCCTCTATGAATTATTATTTTCCTTATTAATTAGGCATAGGCCAAATTCTTGGGTCAAACTTTCACATCAGCTCCTGATAGATCATGGGATAAGCTGAGCAGCCACTATAAATTATGACTTCCATCCCTGATTATTTATGTGCAAGCCTCCTGGGCTAAGCTTTCTAATTAATCTCAGGTGAACACCCTGGGCCAAGCTGAATCACATGTTTTTCAAAACAGCCCACTGACTAAGCACATTTCTTTCTCTTCCCGGTTTATTAGTAAAACACAGTTTTATAGTAAAACACAGTCTCATAGTAAAACACAGTTAGGCCTCTCTTTTTACTAGAAGAGAGCTTTTTCTTTTACTTATCTCTTTTGTTTTAATCTTGTCTTTAGTGCCATAGCTTCTGAATTTTTTGGGATATTATACAAAAATCTTTGCATATAATCTCATATAAAGGGATACTATTAAATCTTGGTGCATTGGTAAGACTACAGCATATATTGGTGCATGGGCTGAGAAACAATTCACAAGAGGGTAAGAATAGATCTTTAATCTTTCACATTCATTTCAAAAACATGTTTTTTTTTTCAATCTAGATTTCTTTCATGTAGAGCCTGGCAACCACATGGTACATAAAGGAGATCCTAGGGAAACTGCAAGTTTCTCACTGAGGTTACAACTCTGTAATATGATTGCCCTTAGACTAGTTCTAGTCCCTAACAGCTCATCAGGCTGTTGGCACAAGGACTTCCAGGTTTTATCTATTAAATTTACCATTTTTCTTCTCACAGCTATTATGTCTTTTATCCATTTTTTGTATGCAATGTGCAATGTTCTGGGCATTTTTATAGCCTAGGTATAAAATTTTGCTGGGTAGAGTCACTCGATGACTTAATAAGCAGGAATGTAATTCAGAAAGGTTTGTTTTTGTGATTTCCCTGAAACAAGGGGAATTCAAGAATTCAGTATAAATGTCTACCTATTAAGGGCCTTTCTGTCCATCAGTGATAGACTTTTATGGAACTGTATGGGAGGACATTTTACCTCAAGTGAATACTCTTTTCTTTTTTTTGGATTTTTAAGAGATACTTTTTTTTTCCATATAACAGTTATATCATGAGGCAAGTTAAATTTTGCCTGATCGGGGGCATACATTGGAGACAACTGATCAAACCCTGAACTGTCTTTCTAACTTTTGGCGGAAGTGAGTTTGGAGTCAGAATTATTGTTCTTTCTTTCTCTTTTTATTTGATGGAGTTTTTGCTCTTGTCATCCAGGATGGGGTGCAATGGTGGGATCTTGGCTTACTACAACCTCCACCTCCCAGGTTCAAGTGGTTCTCCTGCCTCAGCCTTCTGAGTAGCTGTGATTAAAGGTGCCCACCCCCATGCCTGCATATTTTTTGTATTTTTAGTACAGATGGGTTTTTACCATATTGGCCAGGCTGGTCTTAAACTTTTGACATCAGGTGATTCACCCACCTTGACGTCCCAAAGTGCTGGGATTACAATTGTGAGCCACCGTGTCTGGCCAGGAGTCAGGATTTTTAACCTAGCATTTCTAGCCTTACAACACCTCCTAGTGAAGTGGGATTTCTTTTCTACTGAAAGCCTTGGCAAGTCATTGTCCAAAACTTATGGTTTCCCAATTATTTTCCCAATGATATTCCTCTAGCAGTGATTAGGCCCCATGTTCTATCTGTAAGCAGGAAGCCTCCACTTTAACTGTTGGGAGGAAGACATGTTAAAGGGCAGATTTTAACCTCTTTGCTGTCTGCATCTAATGAAGGACCAGCCATTCAGCTTTTGCACTTTTTTGAGGCACCTATTCATTTTCTTAATTTGGGATTTAAAATGATTGAAAGTCAATCTCTCTTTCTCTGAGATTCTGATATTTCTCTGGGAACATAGTTAGGAAAAGCAAGTTGGTATGAGGACATTTTCTCCATTAAAAAGTCTTGCACAAATTCTACTACTAAATAACATCTCCCTTAAAGCAGAGTAGATGCTTCATGCAGGTGAGCATGGTTAGTAAGCTGATTAGCTCTCCCCAAATCCTTGAGTAAAGGTTGTTGTTTCATTTATGGGAAGCACTTATGATAGATTTTGGGACCCAGATGAGACACAGGAAGCAGAAGAAGGGTACCCTAACATTTTCTATTTATCCTGCATCACACCAAAAGGTCTCAATGGCACCTTGTCTCCCCTCTGTTTCTAGATGGCAACAATGCATCTGCAGAGTGCACTCCAATGAAGTGCATTTGGAAACACTGGAATTCCATAGACCCTGAGACTCTGAATAAAAAAAAAAAAGCTTAAGCCAGGTGTTGTGGCTCACACCTGTAATCCCAACACTTTGCGAGGCCAAGGTGGGCAGATCGACTGGTCAGCATGGTGAAACCTCATCTCTGCTACAAATACAAAAATTAGATGGATGTGCTGGCAGGTGTCTTTACTCCCAGCTACTCAGGAAGCTGAGCCAGGAGAATACCTTGAACCCCAGAGGCAGATGTTGCACTGAGACAAGATTGTTCCATTGCACTAAAGCTTGGTCAACAGAATGAGACTCTATTTCAAAATAAAAATAAATGTAAATATAAATATAAATATACAAATACATACACATGTAAAAAACAGCTAATATTCTGTTGACAACAAAGTGGCCATTTTACATACAGGAGGCCTGGCCTTCTCAAAGACAAATAGTTTCAATACTATCTAGCAACTAAGACTCTTTTGCCCTTCAAGAAAACATAGATTTTGTAAGCATTGTGGAATTTGCCTTGTCTTTTTATTAGCCATACAAAGCAAGTGTACATTATATAATTTTCAAAAGTCAGAGAGACAAATCTCTGGAGAACCCTCAGATGCTATTTCTGAGTGCCCTATCTGCCTTTTTTATCTGGGGCTACCAATAGCCATATAGAAACTCCTCTGGTTGTGCTACCTTAAGAAACCTCTAACTTTGCTGTCGCCTGTACAGCAAATGCCCAATGAACATGGTGGAACTAATTTAAATTTCCTTATCATTGCAGTAACATTAAACCAATAAAGCAGGACTTAGGCAAGTTATCTGATGATCCTGATAGACATACACAGGCTTTTCAAAATTTAAACCAAGTGTTTAATCTAATATGCAGAAATGCTGTGAGACTTTCAGGCCAAATTTTAACTCCTGCTGCTGCTGCTGCTGCTGCTGCTAAAAAACAGGCAGCACTGCAGAAAGCAAAGATTTTTGAAGAGAAACAACTGGTACCCTATAGTCAGGAAAGAAACACAGTTGAAGGAGGAAAATGAATAAAAAAGAGATGAATTACTATTTCCAATACATACAAAAACAGTGCTTTTTGAAAACCCCAATTGATGTCTGAGTGATCCCATGGATAAGTGGATAAGAAAACACTTTCTTATGTGCATATTAGCAGGCTTCCAAAGAACCAGAACAAAACCTCTTAAATAATCTAAACTATCTTTGTTGAATCACAAACCAGATAAAAATCTCTTAGGCTCTTTGGAAAGTCTGAGAGAAGCTTTAGTGAAACATACCTCTCTATCTCCTAAATCCATCAACAGAGGGATAATGTTAAAATACATGTTTATTTTTCAGGCAGCCCCTAATATCAGAAGAAAACTACAAAAGCAGCCCATGCGACAACTCAGCACTGTTGTAAACTTCTTTTACAACAAGTTCTGGAAGGAGGAGTCCCAGAAAATCCAGGGGGGTCATAAGAGAATGAAAGAGGTACTACTGGCCACATTACAGGATGCAGAATCACTAAGGTGCACCTGCTAATTTCTACTGGTTTGACAAGCCAGCACACTTTCAAACGGATTGCACAGGCAGCAAGAAGAATATACCTAACGTTGTCCAGCCTGTGGTGGGGACCAGTGAAAGTAAAAATGACCCCAGTGACATTCGTAACCAATCAAATGTGTTTTCCCCTGATTGTTCAGCAGGAATAATGTGTCCCAGGCTCTAACAGCCATTGTGATTCAGAGGATCCGAGTAATTCTTGAGGTAAAATTGAAACAAAAATTCTAAATGCCAGAGTTGGTTTCTATCTTTTTCTCCCCAATCCATGGTCCCCCTTCTCCCATAGTGAAGAGAGTTAGCTAGCTTTTCTTAGATATACAGAAAGTCAAGGGTCCCCAGAAAGTTCTCAGATCACTGGTCCATGCCTCATCCCCACATCAGATGAAAATCGGCCTGGAAAAAAAATTCGAGCTGCAGGCACCAATAAATAAACTAGCTCAGAAAGTTGTGCTTGAAGATCTTCCTGCAGGTGCAGAGATAGAAGAAATTCCAGCTCACTCACAAACTTGCAGAAACTTTAGACTTACTCATTCAGGGAAACAAAGCCTGAAGTAGAAAGGGCTTTGTCCATTTGATAATCAGTAGACACCCAGAAATGTTTTTTTTTATCCTTCTGTGGATATAAACACATTGGGACCATGGAACTAAGTGGCTACGAGGGGGCACTTTCCTTTCTTCTTAGATTTTGAGCCTGACCTCTATGAATCATCATATCAGCCTCAGATTAGTTCTAGACCAAGATGCTGCACAATTCTTTGACTTCAGCTCCTGATACGTTGTTGGCTAAGCTGAGTAGCCTCCAGGAATATTAACTTTAGCCCCTAATTAATACTGGACCAAAGTCTCAGGCTAAGTTTTCTGCTTGGTCTTGGCTGTAAGGCCCCAGGATGAACTAAGACACAGATTCTTCAAGACAGCCAATAGAAGAAGCCCATTTCTACCATTCTCAATAGATGAAAACCTTGAAGCCAAGTTTCATATGGTTCAACCCATTTTGATCTCATCACTCCTGGCAGCGAGCTTTATCTCTTACTATTAAACTTTCTCTTTAACCTTAGTGCTATTTATTTATTTATTTACTTACTTACTTACTTATTTATTTTGAGACGGAATCTCGCTCTGTCGCCCAGGCTGGAATGCAATGGCATGATCTCGGCTCACTGCAAGGTCTGCCTCCCGGATTCATCTTATTCTCCTGCCTCAGCCTCCCGAGTACCTGGAACTACAGGTGCCCGCCACCACACCCGGCTAATTTTTTGTATTTTTAGTAGACATGGGGTTTCACCGTGTTAGCCAGGATGGTCTCAATCTCCTGACCTTGTGATTTCCCTGCCTCAGCCTCCCAAAGTGCTGTGATTACGGGTGTGAGCCACCACGCCCAGCCTAGTCTTCTAAAGTCTATCTGTGCTCTTTAGTTTCCTAAATGTAGGGACAAAAAACTCAGTATTATTTTAGACAAGTAGAAGCTGTTATGTGTTTGTGCACTGGTGAGATGGCAAAAATAGCAGGATTGTGATGGCTTTCCTGGAAATGCACGAATGCTCTGCTACACTAGTTAGCAATATATATGTATGTGTGTGTGTGTATGTATGTGTGTGTGTAT
>NW_026655008.1:0-7720 GCF_009828535.3 Hylobates moloch
GGAAAAAGGAATGTCTTCATATAAAAACTACACAGAAGCATTCTGTGAAACTTCTCTCTCTTCTGTGCATTCAACTAACAGAGTTGAACCTTACTTTTGGTAGAGCAGTTCTGAAATTCTTTTTCTTTAAAAACTGCAAGTGGACATGCGGAGCGCAAGGGGGCAAGTAGTGGAAAAAGGAATATCTTCAAGTAAAAACTACACAGAAGCATTCTGTGGAACTCCTTGCTGTTCTGTGCATTCAACTAACAGAGCTGAACTTCACTTTTGATGGAGAAGTTCTGAAACACTCTTTCTGTGGAAACTGCAATTGGACATTCGGAGGGCTAAGGGGCCTATCGTGGAAAAAGGAATGTCTTCAAATAAAAACTACACAGAAGCATTCTGTGAAACTTGTTCCTCTTCTGTGCATTCTACTAACAGAGTTGAACCTTACTTTTCATTGAGCAGTTCTGAAACAATCTTTCTGTAGAAAGTGCAAGCGGACTTTCGGAGCGCTAAGGGGCCTAGGGTGGAAAAAGGAATATCTTCAAATAAAAAGTACACAGAAGCATTCTTTGAGACAACTTTCTGTTCTGTGCTTTCAACTAACAGAGTTGAACCTTATTTTTGGTAGAGCAGTTCTGAAACTCTTTTTCTGTAGAAACTGCAAGTGGACAGGCGGAGCGGAAAGGAGCCTATAGTGGAAAAAGGAATATCTACAAATAAAAACTACACAGAAGCATTCTGTGAAATTTCTTCCTGTTCTATGCATTCAACTAACAGAGTTGAAACTTACTTTTGAATGAGCAGTTCTGAAACACTCATTCTGTAGAAATTGCAAGTGGACCTTCGGAGCGCTAAGGAGCCTAGAGTGGAAAAAGGATTATCTTCAAATAAAAACTACACAGAAGCATTCTATGAAACTCCTTTCTGCTCTGTGAATTGAGCTAACAGAGTTGAACATTATTTTTGATTCAGCAGTTCTGAAACTCTCTTTCTGTTAAAACTGCAAGTGGATATACCGAGCGCTAAGGGGTCTATAATGGAAAAATTTCTATCTTAAAATAAAAATACACAGCACCATTCTGTGAAACTTCTTTCTCTTCTGTGCATTCAACTAACAGAGTTGAACTTCACTTTTGATGGAGAAGTTCTGAAACACTCTTTCAGTGGAAACTGCAGGTGGACATTCAGAGGGCTAATGGGCTTATAATGGAAAAAGGAATGTCTTCATATAAAAACTACACAGAAGCATTCTGTGAAACTTCACCCTCTTCTGTGCATTCAACTAACAGAGTTGAACCTTACTTTTGGTAGAGCAGTTCTGAAACTCTCTTTCTTTAAAAACTGCAAGTGGACATGCGGAGCGCAAGGGGGCATGAAGTGGAAAATGGAATATCTTCAAATAAAAACTACACAGAAGCATTCTGTGAAACTTCTTTCACTTCTATGCATTCTACTAACAGAGCTGAAACTTACTTTTGATTGAGCACTTCTGAAACGCTCTTTCTGTAGGACTTGCAAGTGGACATACGGAGTGCTAAGGGACCTATAGTGGAAAATGGAATATCTTCAAATAGAAACTACACAGAAGCATTCTGTGCAACTCCTTGCTGTTCTCTGCATTCAACTAACAGAGTTGAACTTCACTTTTGATGGAGAAGTTCTGAAACACTCTTTCTGTGGAAACTGCAAATGGACATTCGGAGGGCTAAGGGGCCTATGGTGGAAAAAGGAATGTCTTCAAATAAAAACTACACAGAAGCATTCTGTGAAATTTCTTTCTGTTCTATGCATTCAACTAACAGAGTTCAAACTTACTTGTTATTCAGCAGTTGTGAAACCCTCTTTCTGTAGAAATTGCAAGTGGACATACGGAGAGCTAAGGGACCTATAGTGGAAAAAAAGTATATCTTCAAATAAAGACTACACAGAAGCATTCTATGAAACTCCTTTCTGTTCTGTGAATACAACTAACAGAGTTGAACATTATTTTTTATTCAGCAGTTCTGAAACACTCTTTCTGTAAAAACTGGAAGTTCATATACCGAGCGCTAAGGGGTCTATACTGGAAAAAAAACTATCTTAAAATAAATCTACACAGCAGCATTCTGTGAAACTTCTTTCTGTTCTGTGCATTCAACTAACAGAGTTGAACTTCACTTTTGATGGAGAAGTTCTGAAACGCTCTTTATGTGGAAACTGCAAGTGGACATTCGGAGGGCTACGGGGCCTATAGTGGAAGAAGGAATGACTTCAAATAAAAACTGCACAGAAGCATTCTGTGAAACTACTTTCTTTTCTGTGCATTCTACTAACAGAGTTGAACCTTACTTTTGATTGAGCAGTTCTGAAACACTCCTTCTGTAGAAACTGAAAGTTGACATTCGGAGTGCTAAGGGACATATAGTGGAAAAAGGGATAACTTCAAATAAAAACTACACAGAAGCATTCTGTGAAACTGCGTGCTGTTATGTGCATTCAACTAACAGAGTTTAACCTTACTTTGATTGAGCAGTTCTGAAACTCTCTTTCTGTATAAACTGCAAGTGGACCCTCAGAGGGCTGAGAAGCCTATTGTGCAAAAAGGAATATCTTCAAATAAAAACTACACAGAAGCTTTCTGTTAAACTTCTTTCTTTTCTGTGCATTCAACTAACAGAGTTGAAACTTACTTTAGATTGAGCTGTTCTGAAACACTCTTGCTGTAGAAACTGCAAGTGGATATTCCGAGCGCAAAGGGGCCTATCGTGGAAAACGGAATACCTTCAATTAAAAACGACACAGAAGCATTCTGTGAAACTTCTTTCCGTTCTGTACATTCAACTAACAGAGTTGAAACTTACTTTTGATTGACCAGTTCTGAAACACTCTCTCTGGAGAAATTGCAAGTGGACATACAGATTGCGAAGGGACCTATAGTGGAAAAAGGAATATCTTCAAATCAAACTACACAGAAGCATTCTGTGAAACTCCTTTTGGTTCTGTGAATTCATCTGACAGAGTTGAATATTATTTTTGATGGAGCAGTTCTGAAACTCTCTTTCTGTAAAAACTGCAATTGGATATTCCAAGGGCTAAAGGGTCTATACTGGAAAAAGGAATCTCTTAAAATAAAAACTACACAGAAGAATTCTGTGAAACTTCTTCCTGTTCTGTTCATTCAACTAACAGAGTTGAACTTCACTTTTGATGGAGAAGTTCTGAAACACTCTTTCTGTGGAAACTGCAAGTGGACATTCAGAGTGCTAAGGGGCTTATGGTGGAAAAAGGAATGTCTTCAAATAAAAACTACACAAAAGCATTCTGTGAAACTTCTTTCTCTTCTGTGCGTCCTACTTACAGAGTTTAACCTTACTTTTGATTGAGCAGGTCTGAAACACTTTTTCTGTTGAAACTGCCTGTGGACTTCCTGAGCGCAATGGAGCCTAGAGTGGAAAAAGGAATATCTTCAAATAAAAACTGCACAGAAGCATTCTGTGAGACAACTTTCTGTTCTGTGCATTCAACTAACAGAGTTTAAGCTTACTTTTATTTGAGCAGTTCTGAAACTCTCTTTCTGTATAAACTGCAAGTGGACAATCAGAGCACTAAGAAGCGTATAGTGGAAATGGATTATCTTCAAATAAAAAATATGCAGGAGAATTCTGATGAATTTCTTTCCGTTCTATGCATTCAACTAACGGAGTTGAAACTTACTTTTGATTGAGCAGTTCTGAAACACTCTTTCTGTAGAAATTGCAAGGGGACTTTTGGAGGGCTATGGGGCCTACAGCGGAGAAAGGATTATCTTCAAATAAAAACAACAGAGAAGCATTCTGTGAGACAACTTTCTGTTCTGTGTATTCAACTAACAGAGTTAAACCTTACTTTTGTTAGAGCAGTTCTGAAACTCTCTTTCTGTAGAAACTGCAAGTGGACATTCGGAGCTCAAAGGGGCCTATAGTGGAAAAAGGAATATCTTCAAATAAAAACAACACAGAATCATTCTGTGAAACTTCTTTCTGTTCTATGCATTCAACGAACAGAGTTTAAATTCACTAATGATTTAGAAGTTCTGAAACACTCTTTCAGTGGAAACTGCAGGTGGACATTCAGAGTGCTAAGGGGCTTATAATGGCAAAAGGAATATCTTCATATAAAAACTACACAGAAGCATTCTGTGAAACTTCTCTCTCTTCTGTACATTCAACTAACAGAGTTGAACCTTACTTTTGGTAGAGCAGTCCTGAAATTCTCTTTCTTTATAAACTGCAAGTGGACATGCGGAGCGCAAGGGGGCATGTAGTGGAAAAAGGAATATTTTCAAATAAAAACTACAGAGAAGCATTGTGTGAAACTTCTTTCACTTCTATGCATTCTACTAACAGAGTTGAACCTTACTTTTGATTGAGCACTTCTGAAACGCTCTTTCTGTGGGACTTGCAAGTGGACATTCGGAGTGCTAAGGGACCTATCGTGGAAAAAGGAATATCTTCAAATAAAAACTACACAGAAGCATTCAGTGGAACTCCTTTCTGTTCTGTGAATTCAACTAACAGAGTTGAACATTATTTTTGACTGAGCAGTTCTGAAACACTCTTTCTGTAAAAACTGCAAGTGGATATTCCGAGCTCTAAGGGGTCTATACTGGAAAAAGGAATATCTTAATTTAAAATTACACAGAAGCATTCTGTGAAATTTCTTTCTGTTCTATGCCTTCAACTATCAGAGTTGAACCTTACTTTTGATTGAGCAGTTCTGAAACACTCTTTCTGTAGAAATTGCAAGTAGACATACGGAGTGCTAAGGGACCTATAGTGGAAAAAGGAGTATCTTCAAATAAAAACTATACAGAAGCTTTCTGTGAAACTCCTTTCTATTCTGTGAATTCAACTAACGGAGTTTAACCTTACTTTTCATTGAACAGTTCTGAAACACTGCTTCTGTAGAAAATGCAAGTGGATATTCCGATCGCTAAGGGATCTATAGTGGAAAAAGGAATATGTTCAAATAACAACTACGCAGAAACATTCTGTGAAACTCCTTTCTGTTCTGTGAATTCAACTAACAGAGTTGAACATTACTTTTGATTGAGCAATTCTGAAACACTCTTGCTGTAGAAACTGCAACTGGATATTCCGAGCGCTAAGGGGCCGGTAGTGGAAAAAGGAATACCTTCAAATAAAAACTACACAGAAGCATTCTGTGAAACTTCTTTCTGTTCTATGCATTCAACTAACAGGGTTCATACTTTAGATAGAGCATTTCTGAAACACACTTTCTGTAGAATTTTCCAGTGGACATACAGTGTGCTAAGGGACCTATAGTGGAAAAAAAAAATCTTCAAATAAAAACTACGCAGAAGCATTCTGTGAAACTCCTTTCTGCTCTGTGAATTCAACTAACAGAGTTGAACATTACTTGTGATTGAGCAGTTCTGAAACACTCTTTCTGTAGAAACTACAAGTGGATATTCCGAGCCCTAAGTGTTCTATATTGGAAAAAGGACTATCTTTTTATAAAAACTACACAGAAGCATTCTGTGAAACTTCTTTCTGTTCTGTGCATTCAACTAACAGTGTTGAACTTCACTTTTGATTGAGATGATCTGAAACAGTCTTTCTGTGGCAACTGCAAGTGGACATTTGGAGCGCTATGTGGCCTACAGTGGAAAAAGGAATATCTTCAAATAAGAACTACACAGAAGCATTCTGTGAAACTTCTTTCTGTTCTGTGAATTCAACTAACAGAGTTTAACATTACTTTTGATCGAGGAGTTCTGAAAGACTCTTCCTGTATAAAATGCAAGTGCACATTCTGAGCGCTAAGGGGCCTATAGTGGAAAAAGGAATGTCTTCAAATGAAAACTACTCAGTAGCATTCTGTGAAACTACGTACTGTTATGTGCATTCAACTCACAGAGTTGAAACTTACTTTTGATGTAGCAGTTCTGAAACACTCTTTCTGCAGAAACTGCATGTGGAAATTCGGAATGCTATGGGGCCTATAGAGGAAAAAGGAATATGTTCAAATAAAACTACACAGAACCATTCTGTGAAACTTCTTACTGTTCTATGCATTCAACTGAGTTGGAACTTACTTTTGATTGAGCAGTTCTGAAACACTCTTGCTGTAGAAACTGCACGTAGATATTCCGAGCCCTAAGGGGCCTATCATGGAAAAAGGAATATCTTCAAATAAATACTACACAGAAGCATTCTGTGATACAAATTTCTGTTCTGTGCATTCAGCTAACAGACTTGATCCTTACTTTTCATAGAGCAGTTCTGAAACTCTCTTTCTGTAGAAACTGCAAGTGGACATCAGGAGCGCAAAGGGGCCTATAGTGGAAAAAGGAATATCTTCAAATAAAAACTACACAGAAGCATTCTGTGAAATTTCTTCCTGTTCTATGCATTCAACTAACAGAGTTGAAGCTTACTTTTGATTGAGCACTTCTGAAACACTCTTTCTGTAGAAATTGCAAGTGGACATACGGCGTGCTAAGGGACCTATAGTGGAAAAAGTAATACCTTCAAATAAAAACTACACAGAAGCGTTCTGTGAAACTTCTTCCTGTTCTATGCATTCAACTAACAGAGTAGAACCATACTTTTGATGGAGGAGTTATGAAACACTCTTTCTGTAGAAACTGCAATTGGACATACGGAGTGCTAAGGGACTTATAGTGGAAAAAGGAATATCTTCAAATAAAAACTACACAGAAGTATTCTGTGAAACTCCTTTCTGTTCTGTGAATTCCACTAACAGAGTTGAACATTACTTGTGATTGAGCAGTTCTGAGACACTCTTTCTGTAGAAACTGCAAGTGGATATTCCGAGCGCTAAGGGGTCTATACTGGAAAAAGGACTATCTTATAGTAAAAACTACACAGAAGCATTCTGTGAAACTTCTTTCTATTCTGTGCATTAAACTAACAGGGTTGAACTTCACTATTGATTGGAATGATCTGAAACACTCTTTGTGTGGAAACTGCAAGTGGACATTGGAGCGCAAAGTGGCCTATAGTGGAAAAAGGAATATCTTCAAATAAAAACTACTCAGAATTATTCTGTGAAACTACCTACTGTTATGTGCATTCAACTCACAGAGTTGAAACTTACTTTTGATTTAGCAGTTCTGAATCCCTCTTTCTGCAGAAACTTCATGGGGAAATTCGGAACGCTATGGGACCTTTAGAGGGAAAAGGCATATGTTCAAATAAAACTACACGGAAGTATTCTGTGAAACTTCTTTCTGTTCTATGCATTCAACTGAGTTGAAACTTAGTTTTGATTGTGCAGTTCTGAAACACCCTTGCTGTAGAAACTGCAAGTGGATATTCCGAGCGCTAGGGGGCCTATCACGGAAAAAGGACTATCTTAAAATAAAACTACACAGAAGCATTCTCTGAAACTTCTTTCTGTTCCCTGCATTCAACTAACAGGGTTGAACTTCACTTTTGATTGAGATGTTCTGAAACACTCTTTCTGCGTAAACTGCATGTGGAAATTCGGCGCGCTAAGTGGCATATAGTGCGAAAAGGAATAACTTCAAATAAGAACTACACAGAAGCATTCTGTGAAACTTCTTTCTGTTCTGTGACTTCAACTAACAGAGTTTAACATTACTTTTGATTGAGCAGTTCTGAAACACTCTTCCTGTAGAAAAAGCAAGTACACATTCGGAGCGCTAAGGGGCCTATAGCGGAAAAAGGAATGTCTTCATATAAAAACTACACAGAAGCATTCTGTG
>NW_026655009.1:0-7719 GCF_009828535.3 Hylobates moloch
AATTCTCAAGTCAAATTCAAGGATGGTTTCTTAGAAATTTTTTCCAGTTCATTTATATAATAGGGCTCCTGTAACAGCCCATCAATACCTACACTGACTTCCTCACCCAGGATGTCACCCAATACTATAGTCTACCCTTTCTAGCCTTGAGTTAGGAAAAATTCAATCTTTGAGATATAAGTACAATTAGAAAATATCCAATTGAATGGTCTCTCTCTCTCCCTCCTCCCCAGTCAAGATTTCCATCTGTTACTGGGTTTTCTCTTTGGAGTTTGAGATTCCTTATTCTAGAATTTACTCGCTGTAAATGGAAAAAAAAAAAAAAAAAAACTACCCTGTTTTCTTTCCCCTTGTCAAAGAGGTGCTGAGTAGAGTAGCAAGCAATATAGGAGGACAAATACCATTCTCTCTAAAGGGTTTTAAAGCCAAGTTGGCAGAGCATCAGAGGCTGGTTGGGACCACAAATAGTCATCCCAGAACATGTTGTGGCACTAAGAAACAGTAGAAAAACATCATATGTGCTCCTCTTTCCAGTGCTTATTATTCATAAGCCTGAAAGGAAACTGCTGATCTACCATTCCAGTCTCCAGAGATATGTTACATGTACACACACACAGGCAAACATGCACAACATAAACACATAGGCCCACACTCTCCCTTGCTTTGTGGGAAAAAATTTCCAGCCCTTTGAAAGGCTTTTTGGCATTAACAGATTGTATAGTCCCACTAAACAGAAAATCAGACTTATACTTTTATAGAGAAATGCACGCTTGTTCCAATTTTCCTGTCTAAATTATCCAAGCCCTTACAGAGGTTCACTTAAAGATCATTACTCATGTTACTGAGTGGGCTACAGAGTGATCATGCCTACGCAAGGTATTCTTCTGGGTGTTGGAAAAATGACAGGAGTTAGCTATATCATCGAATGTGCTGAGATTAAGTCAAACTTGCAAAGTTCCATCAGCACCATATAAGGCAAGATATTTATCCTGCAACTGAAGTCAGGAAGGGAAAGGGGGAAGGATGGAGGTATTAAGTGATTTATGACTGAAAATGTTCAAATTGGCAGACAGGCTAAAGGTCCCACAGGAAGTTGCTAGCAATTAACAATATAGCCATTTGAAGCTGTGCTTAACATAAACCACTAATGCAAAATTAGAAGAGTTTACTAAAAAAAAAAAGATCTGTCAAATTTTCCCAATTTCTTTATTTTATTTGGCACATAAAGACTACTTTCCATGTGTCAATTTTAACTATGATCAAACAAGCATCATTTTAAAAGAAACTGAATAAATTATCACCTGAACATGGAGATTACTTTTTAAAAAGTGAAACAAATCTCAGTTAAAAGCTTTTTGTTTCTTATAATACTCCCCAAGAAGTGTCTCAGGTCTTAATTAGCTTTCCTCCTTATCTCTGGTAAAACAGGCTTACAAAGTTTTCCACGTCATTTCCATGAAGGAATTTGAAAAATATGTGATCACCCACCTGGAAGATGTATAAGTTCATTTCCAACCTATTCGAGACTTATTGCTGGCAATGTGTGTACATTTGTACATTTTGACTAATGATTATATAAAATTATGGGAGATGCTGTTAGGAAAATTGGTTCCATTAAATTAGGAAGGAATATTCTTCCAATATTTCTGCAGTCAGAGTTCTAATATCACAATAATTTACAAAATGAATTTCAAGTCATTTTGATGAAAATTATACTTTAAACTAGAATTATGTACTCATTCAGAATTTGATGCTGTTCCATTGTGTTCTTAAAGGCACAACGATTAGTTAATTGAAATTTATTTTAAATACATTTGATACACACAAAGGATCAGTTTTTGAAGAGTTAGTTCCCAAAGTAAAGATATCTACAAGCATCCTGTGTTGCTTCTCACTCTTCATTAGTCAACTCCAAATTTTTGATATTTTGGCTAATATATTCCTTGCCAAACTCAAATAAGTATGGTGTTGCTACTACTGAGAGTTTGTTGCCAGTCTTTCCACATTTAAGATTATTAGCTCCAGTTGAAATGCACATTTTAAAGTGTAACTCATTTCATTCTTCTAAAATGTTTACCCCACATTTCACAGAGTTCTTGTTTGAGTCTGGAGCTAAAATCTGAAAGGAGGTTAATTGGCCTCAATGCCCTCTTGCTCTAAAAGCAAACCACGCTTCCCATGGGTAGAATATTTGGATTGGTGAACATCAAGTGACTTCTTTTTATCATGCAGGAAGTTTCTGTTGTTATTATTATAGTTTTTAAAATGTGTATTCCAAGAATATCCACAAGAGAGAAAAGAGAAAACAGAGGAATTTATAAAGCTCGCCTCTCATATTCTGTATGATCTTAACCCACCTCTCAGTGCTGCAATTGTTTCTTTGCCCCACAGCAACATTTAAGCATGCCCCAGGCTGGTAAAACCCAGCTGCTTCTCTGTGGCCTGGTTCTGGCTGTGTAGCTGCCCCAACCCAGAGACAGTATGAACCTTGATCATTGGTGTGGAATATAACACAAGAGACAATATATCAGTATGATTCCCATTGAATTCAGGGTTGTGGTTTCTGTAACATAACTAAGGCAGGCCTATTTCAAATATTTCAGTCCCACTTTACAGTAAGTCTACATCTCTTTTAAATAGATCACCCTACACATAGCTACATCAAGACAGTCTCATAGCTTCAAGTTGTATCATTTGGCTAATCCTTCTATTAATATAATTTTTAAGTAGCCATTTTTTAAATACAGAGGAAAAATAATTTTTCACATAATAATAATGACTATTATATGGCATGATAGTAATAATAATAAAACAGCTATCATTTATCAAGTGCTTACTGGGTTTCTGGCACCATGCTATGTGCTTTGTGGACCTTACCTCATTTAATCTCTACAAAAATCCTGTGAGGTCAGTACATGACTACGTTCATATTGTAAATGAGGAAGCTGAGGCTCAGAAAGATTAACTTACCCAATATCATAGCAGCCATAAATGAGAGAAATGAGATTTGAACATAGCTTTGTTTTAAACCCACTCTCCTAACCCCCAAACTGGTGATTCTTAACCCAGTCTGCAAATTAGACTCACAATTAAATTTGTATCTTTGGAAGTGGGACCCAGACATAAATCATTTTTAAAAGACCTTCATATGTTTCTGTATAGCCAAGATTCTTGATGTTCTACTGAAATTCTATGTTTGAAAATATTTGTGGCAGTTTGGTTACTTTTTAAGTTAGTAATTGGCCATATTTGACCTTCAGAAAATTACTTCACCTGTTCAAGAGTCACTTTCCTTATGATGGAGGTGGATTGGGGACCTCTGAAGACCTAGTCGAGCTTAAATATCCCAAGATCTACCGTTTAAATTAAAACTTGGGAAGATCCAGTTACCTAAAAACCTAAATCTAGAAGATTTTAATGGTCATATATATGGAGCTAGAACAGCCTAACTAAACTATTCCACCACTGAGGGCATTGCTGTTTGAGTAAACCCTTCCACTTCCCACTCTTTTGAACACGTTTTGATTTTTGCCTGCTGGACACCTTACCCTGCCCTTTGGTTCCTGATGCTGGCCAGAATTTCTTGTGGCCTTTTTCCATGTTCACATATAAATTATTACTCTTCAGGCATAAGCAGCCACTACTAACTGTTCTTCCTTTCATTTCTTCAACAATTTGCTGATGGATACTACGTGCCTGGCACTGTTCTAGGAGTAAATATATTAAATGTTAATGTAACATTGAATGCACCAGAAAAAGCCCTTCCTTCATGGAGCTTATATTCTCACGGCAGAAGACAAATAACAAATGAGTAAACAAATACAATATCTTTGGTGGTGACAAGTGCTAAGGAGAAAAAAAAGACAAAATAAGGAGTTAGAAAGCCGAGGTGCTACTTTGGATAAGGTGTTAAGGGAAGGCCTCTCAGAGAAGGTGTTGCTTGAACAGAGGTTTGAGTGAAGGGAAGAGCAAGTCCATCTGGTGGAAGAATATTCCAAGCAGCTGGAAGAGAACATTTTTCTAGAACCACACCACAAAACTTCAGGGGACATATCATGGGTGAGGATTGGGCCAGAGCTGAAAATGCATCTATACAATTTGGAGATCAGATGAGTTCATCTTAGCCTAAACTTGCCTTCTTAGCTCCTACCTCTGAGGCCTTTGTTATCATATGCTCATTGAAATAATCTTTGAAAGAGGTTTCTTCAGAAAAAGTAGGCTAAAAAACATAGTAATAATTCAAGGCATAATGGCTAATAACAGAGTTTACGTGTGACAGACATGGAATCTAATCTCAGCTCTACCTCCTAAGAGCTGTTTGACCTTAACCAAGATACATCAGCTTTCCGTACCTTACTTTGTCTGGAAAACAAGAAGAGTGAGTTAATAAAAATATCTTACAATATCTGGTGCAAAAAAATGCTTAATAATATAATTATTATAATTCAAAACAGAGGAGTAGAAAGGGAACTTGTCCTAGAGGCAGGGAACCTGGGGTAATGTTCCAGTTACATCACTTACTAAACACATGACCATGAAAAAGTCACTTAACTTCTCTGGGCCTCAGATTCTTCTTCTCAAATATGGAAATGGAAATAATGATTAACACCTGATATGGTTTAGCTTTGTGTCTCCACTCAAGTCTTATCTTGAATTGTAACCCCATAATTCCCACGGGTTGTGGGAGGGGCCCCGTGGGAGATAATTCAATCATGGAGGCAGTTCCTCCCATGCTGTTCTCGTAATAGTGAGTGAGTTCTCACAAGATCTGATGGTTTCATAAGGGGCTTTTCCTCCTTTGCTCAGCAATTCTTCCTACCACCATGTGAAGAAGGACGTGTTTGCTTCCACTTCCACTATGATTGTAAGTTTCCTGAGGCCTCCCCAGCCCTGTAGAACTGTGAGTCAACTAAACCTCTTTCCTTTATAAATTACCCAGTCTCGGGTATGTACTTATGGCAGCGTGAGAATGGACCAGTACAAAACCTAACCTCAAGGATTGTCACATCAAACAAAAAAATTGAAAATTGTAGAACTGTTTAAGAATGGTTTAGGTAAAGAGTAAGCTGTGATCTGAGAAGTTGTATTGGCTTAAGGCACAGGATTTTGTAACTACCGATACTTGGCAACACAAATAGCCATTCTAAAGTAATTTTTGCAAAATTACAAACACAGGCAATTTTTTTCCTCTTCAGCACTAATCCTTACATTTTCTAGTCACTCAAATCTGATAAAATTGTTTTTAACATGTTGAATTATTGGAACACAGATGTTTATAACTGACAGGATTCTCAGAGTTCATCCTATCCAATCTTATCTTTGTACAAATAAGAAACTTGAGACCCAGAAAGGTAAAGTGATGAGGTATAGCCACACAGTTACTTAGTGGGAGATCCACAAGCAAAATCCAGATCCCCTGACTCTCTCCGGTGTTCTCCAGAGTATAGAAATATTCTCTATTTCTTACTGTTTCTTAGCATCAATCTCACGTAGTTTATTGTGTTTTGAAAAGGGTTTTTGCTTACAAAATGAACTCCCTAGGTATTCTTCTCGAGATATGTCTGTTTCCTTATCTGATATAGCCACATGCACATATGAGAGAAGTCTACTGCAAATCTCACAGTATTTCACATTCATAGTTAAAATAGTACCAACAGTTGGACTGCATTCAATTATACATTCATTTTTATGGGACCGTTTCAACAGACTACAATAAAATTCCTCTTATCGTCATAAAAATAATATTTGAGAGGGTGGAGCCAAGATGGCCGAATAGGAACAGCTCCGGTCTCCAGCTCCCAGCCCCAGCGACACAGAAGACTGGTGATTTCTGCATTTCTGCTTGAGGTACCGGTTTCATCTCACTAGGGAGTGCCTAACAGTGGGTGCAGGACAGACTGTGAAGCGCACTGTGTGCGAGCCGAAGCAGGGCGAGGCATTGCCTCACTCGGGAAGTGCAAGGGGTCAGGGAGTTCCCTTTCCTAGTCAAAGAAAGGGGAAACAGACGGCACCTGGAATATTGGGTCAGTCCCATCCTAATACTGCACTTCTCCAACGGGCCTGGAAAACGGCACACTAGGAGATTGTGTCCCGCACCTGGCTCGGAGGGTCCTGTGCCCACGGAGTCTCGCTGATTGCTAGCACAGCAGTCTGAGATCAAGCTGCAAGGTGGCAGTGAGGCTGGGGGAGGGGCGCCCGCCATTGCCCAGGCTTGCTTAGGTAAACAAAGCAGCCAGGAAGCTCGAACTGGGTGGAGCCCACCACAGCTCAAGGAGGCCTGCCTGCCTCTGTAGGCTCCACCTCTGGGGGCAGGGCACAGACAAACAAAAACTCAGCAAAGAACCTCCACAGACTTAAATACCCCTGTCTGACTGACAGCTTTGAAGAGAGTAGTGGTTCTCCCAGCACGCAGCTGGAGAACTGAGAACAGACAGACTGCCTCCTAAAGTGGGTCCCTCACCCCTGAGCAGCCTAACTGGGAGGCACCCCCCCTGTAGGGTCAGACTGACACCTCATTCAACCGGGTACTCCTCTGAGACAAAACTTTCAGAGGAACTATCAGACAGCTGAATTTGTGGTCTCACGAAAATCCGCTGTTCTGCAGCCACCGCTGCTGACACCCAGCCAAACAGGGTCTGGAGTGGACCTCTAGTAAACTCCAACAGACCTGCAGCTGAGGGTCCTGTCTGGTAGAAGGAAAACTAACAAACAGAAAGGACTTCAACACCAAAAACCCACCTGTACATCACCATCACCAAAGACAAAAAGTAGATAAAACCACAAAGATGGGGAAAAAACAGAGCAGAAAAACTGGAAACTCTAAAAAACAGAGCACCTCTCCTCCTCCAAAGGAACGCAGTTCCTCACCAGCAACGGAACAAAGCTGGATGGAGGATGACTTTGATGAGTTGAGAGAAGAAGGCTTCAGACGATCAAACTACTCTGAGCTACGAGAGGAAATTCAAAACAATAGCAAAGAAGTTAAAAACTTTGAAAAAAAATTAGAAGGATGGATAACTAGAATAACCAATGGAGAGAAGGGCTTAAAGGAGCTGATGGAGCTGAAAGCCAAGTTTCGAGAACTACGCGAAGACTGCAGAAGCCTCAGTAGCAGATGCGATCAACTGGAAGAAAGGGTATCACTGATGGAAGATGAAATGAATGAAATGAAGAGAGAAGGGAAGTTTAGAGAAAAAAGAATAAAAAGAAATGAACAAAGCCTCCAAGAAATTTGGGACTATGTGAAAAGACCAAACCTACGTCTGATTGGTGTACCTGAAAATGATGGGGAGAATGGAACCAAGTTGGAAAACACTCTGCAAGATATTATCCAGGAGAACTTCCCTAATCTAGCAAGGCAGGCCAGCATTCAGATTCAGGAAATACAGAGAACGCCACAAAGATACTCCTCGAGAAGGGCAACTCCAAGACACATAATTGTCAGATTCACCAAAGTTGAAATGAAGGAAAAAATGTTAAGGGCAGCCAGAGAGAAAGGTCGGGTTACCCACAAAGGGAAGCCCATCAGACTAACAGCTGATCTCTCAGCAGAAACTCTACAAGCCAGAAGAGAGTGGGGGCCGATATTCAACATTCTTAAAGAAAAGAATTTTCAACCCAGAATTTGCTATCCCGCCAAACTAAGCTTCATAAGTGAAGGAGAAATAAAATACTTTACAGACAAGCAAACGCTGAGTGATTTTGTCACCACCAGGCCTG
>NW_026655010.1:0-7716 GCF_009828535.3 Hylobates moloch
GGGCAGGCCTGGTGGTGACAAAATCACTCAGCGTTTGCTTGTCTGTAAAGTATTTTATTTCTCCTTCACTTATGAAGCTTAGTTTGGCTGGATAGGAAATTCTGGGTTGAAAATTCTTTTCTTTAAGAATGTTGAATATCGGCCCCCACTCTCTTCTGGCTTGTAGAGTTTCTGCCGAGAGATCAGCTGTTAGCCTGATGGGCTTCCCTTTGTGGGTAACCCGACCTTTCTCTCTGGCTGCCCTTAACATTTTTTCCTTCATTTCAACTTTGGTGAATCTGACAATTATGTGTCTTGGAGTTGCTCTTCTAGAGGAGTATCTTTGTGGTGTTCTCTGTATTTCCTGAATCTGAATGTTGGCCTGCCTTGCTAGATTGGGGAAGTTCTCCTGGATAATATCTTGCAGAGTGTTTTCCAACTTGGTTCCATTCTCCCCGTCATTTTCAGGTACACCAATCAGGCGTAGGTTTGGTCGTTTCACGTAGTCCCAAATTTCTTGGAGGCTTTGTTCATTTCTTTTTATTCTTTTTTCTCTAGACTTCCCTTCTCGCTTCATTTCATTCATTTCATCTTCCATCTGCGATACCCTTTCTTCCAGTTGATCGCATCTGCTACTGAGGCTTCTGCAATCTTCACGTAGTTCTCGAAACTTGGCTTTCAGCTCCTCCATCTCCTTTAAGCCCTTCTCTCCATTGGTTATTCTGGTTATCCATTCTTCTAATTTTTTTTCAAAGTTTTTAACTTCTTTGCTATTGTTTTGAATTTCCTCCCGTAGCTCAGAGTAGTTTGATCGTCTGAAGCCTTCTTCTCTCGACTCGTCAAAGTCATCCTCCATCCAGCTTTGTTCCATTGCTGGTGAGGAACTGCGTTCCTTTGGAGGAGGAGAGGTGCTCTGCTTTTTAGAGTTTCCAGTTTTTCTGCTCTGTTTTTTCCCCATCTTTGCGGTTTTATCTACTTTTGGGCTTTGATGATGGTGATGTACAGATGGGTTTTTGGTGTGGATGTCCTTTCTGTTTGTTAGTTTTCCTTCTACCAGACAGGACCCTCAGCTGCAGGTCTGTTGGAGTTTACTAGAGGTCCACTCCAGACCCTGTTTGGCTGGGTGTCAGCAGCGGTGGCTGCAGAACAGCGGATTTTCGTGAGACCACCAATTCAGCTGTCTGATAGTTCCTCTGGAAGTTTTGTCTCAGAGGAGTACCTGGCCCAGTGAGGTGTCAGTCTTTCCCTTCTGGGGGGGTGCCTCCCAGTTAGGCTGCTCAGGGGTGAGGGACCCACTTTAGGAGGCAGTCTGTCTGTTCTCAGATCTCCAGCTGCGTGCTGGGAGAACCACTACTCTCTTCAAAGCTGTCAGACAGGGACATTTAAGTCTGCAGAGGTTCCTGCTGAATTTTTGTTTGTCTATGCCCTGCCCCCAGAGGTGGAGCCTACAGAGGCAGGCAGGCCTCCTTGAGCTGTGGTGGGCTCCACCCAGTTCGAGCTTCCTGGCTGCTTTGTTTACCTAAGCAAGCCTGGGCAATGGCGGGCGCCCCTCCCCCAGCCTCGCTGCCACCTTGCAGTTTGATCTCAGACTGCTGTGCTAGAAATCAGTGAGACTCCGTGGGCATAGGACCCTCCGAGCCAGGTGCGGGACACAATCTCCTGGTTTGCCGTTTTCCAAGCCCGTTGGAAAAGCGCAGCATTAGGGTGGGACTGACCCGATTTTCCAGGTGCCGTCTGTTACCCCTTTCTTTGACTAGGAAAGGGAACTCCCTGACCCCTTGCGCTCCCAAGTGAGGCAATGCCTCGCCCTGCTTCGGCTCCTGCACAGTGTGCTGCACTGACTGTCCTGCACCCACTGTTTGGGACTCCCTAGTGAGATGAACCTGGTACCTCAAGCAGAAATGCAGAAATCTCCCGTCTTCTGTGCCGCTCACGCCGGGAGCTGTAG
The DNA here is from genome assembly GCF_009828535.3 of Hylobates moloch. NCBI lineage: Eukaryota > Metazoa > Chordata > Mammalia > Primates > Hylobatidae > Hylobates > Hylobates moloch. The sequence goes on from NW_026655010.1 coordinate 1,928, forward strand.
ACCGGAGCTGTTCCTATTCGGCCATCTTGGCTCCACCCCTGATCTCACTTTTGACCCCCAAGCCTTAACCCCCACTAAGGTAACCACTCCCTTTTGTGCACCTTCCAGAGATATCTGTGCATATACAGAAGTGTGCTTATATGTGTGTGTGTGTGTATAATATACATCTCATCTGCTTTATTTTAAATTTATTTTAGTTGACAAAATTGTATTTGTTGTGTACAACATGATGTTTTGAAATATGTATTCATTGTGGAAGGTGAAATTGAACTAATTAACATGTGCATTACCTCTGCTTTATTTTTAAATGTAGATTATCGGTAGCAGTACATATAAAAGAAGAGCATATTTTAGGGCAGGTGCAGTAGCTTATGCCTGTAATCCCATCACTTTGGGAGGCCGAGGTGGGTGGATCACCTGAGGTCAGGAGTTCGAGACCAGCCTGGCCAACATGGTGAAACCCTGTCTCTACTAAAATTAAAAAATTAATTGGGCGTGGTGGTGTGTGCCTGCAATCCCAGCTTCTTGGGAGGCTGAGGCAGGAGAATCACTTGAACCCAGGAGGTGGAGGTTGCGGTGAGCCAACATCACGCCACTGCATTCTAGCCTGGGTGACAAGAGCAAAATTCCGTCTTGAAAAAATGAAAGCATATTTTAAAAAGAATCTAAGCTTTTATATAGCTACAATCCCTATGCTTCCCTTTAGCCAGTATTTTTGATCTATCTGAGGTGCTCAGGTACCATCGCCTCTATAGCAAGATCCAGGCACTGTGCTGGTGCTGGGTCATGTTGGGACACAAATCAGGCATGATCTCTGACCTTGTGGTATTTCCAGTCTAATAGAGAGATTGATATTAAATGTTGGCGCAGATAATCAATTGTAATGTGCTGTGAGTCACAGCAGCACACGGTGATGATGGGAGTATGGCCCTGACGGTGGCCTCTCACACCTTGGGAAGGAGTGAGCAGGTCTCACTTTGCCATTGAGGATGCCGACTCCACCTGCTCTCCCTGCGCTCAGTGGTACCTCATTCTCTCCTCAGTGCCTAGTGTCCCCCAGTTCCTTGCCTTTCTGGTTCTTTTTCTCTGTAAAATAAACCTAAAGAGTGTGTGTGTGTGTGTGTGTGTGTGTGTGTGTGTGTGTGTGTTTGTGTTGTTGGGGGGTAGACAGGATGTGGTCACCTAAAAATGTGGAATCAAGGTGGCTTGTGAAGTCTGTTTCTTTTAAACAATTCGTTCCTACTTGGGGCCTTCTGTTCCTAAGCCTTTCTTGAGTTCTCTAGCAATTATCAGTTTTGACCTTCTTTTTTCTTTTCATTTCTTTTTTTTTTTTTGAGATGGAGTCTCACTTTATCCCCAGCTGGAGTGCAGTGGCGCAATTTCTGCTCATTACAACCTCCGTCTACTGGGTTCAAGTGATTCTCCTGCCTCAGCCTCCCGAGTAGCTAGGATTACAGGCACTCCCCACCATGTTTGGCTAATTTTTTGTATTTTTCTTTTTCTTTTTCTTTTTTTTTTTTTTTTGAGACAGAGTCTCACTCTGTTGCCCAGGCTGGAGTGCAGTGGCATGATCTCAGCTCACTGCAACCTCTACCCCCAGATTCAAGCATTTCTCCTGCCTCAGCCTCCTGAGTAGCTAGGATTACAGGCACCCCCCACCATGTCTGGCTAAATTTTTGCATTTTTCTTTTCTCTTTTTTCTTTTGAGATGGAGTCTCGCTTTGTCGCCCAGGCTGGAGTGCAGTGGCGCGATTGCCTCACTGTAAGCTCCGCCTCCTGGGTTCATGCCATTCTCCTGCCTCAGCCTCCTGAGTAGCTGGGACTACAGGTGCCTGGCTAATTTTTTTTTTTTTTTTTTTGTATTTTTAGTAGAGACGGGGTTTCACTGTGTTAGCCAGGATGGTCTCGATCTCCTGACCTTGTGATCCGCCCGCCTTGGCCTCCCAAAGTGCTGGGATTACAGGCGTGAGCCACAGTGCCTGGCCTGACCTTGTCTTTCTTAACTTTGGGTTCTTCCAATAGGGGAGGAGGCGGCAGCAAAGACATCTTCACATCATCTTGTAACTAATGCCAATTTACTTAATGCGTGTCTCCCGAATACCTATGAAATACATAAGGGCAGGGGATTACCTCGGTATCTCCAGATGAGTGAAATGCCATGCACATCTCGATGCTTAGTAAATGTTTATTGAATGGCAAATACTTAAAATCTGTGTAACTATTTTTGTATTCATATTAATATTTGCAAAGCCTCTGTCGGGTAATCAGGGGGCAGGTGGTATTGTCCTGTTTTCAGAGTGTGAATATTTTTAAACTTAGTATCTATGACCAAATGAGTTACTTTTCCAAAGAGTTGCATTGCTATTAGTGATCATGGGGAAGCCCAGAGCATGGAAGCTCCTTACTCTATCACTTTCCCCAAAACTTTCCTGTCCTTCCCTCTAAGACACCTGTGGTGGCATCAGTAGCAAGACAGGTAAAGACTCATAGGCAGTAAGATGTTCTTTTGATTTAAAAAATGCCTTCCTCTGCCTTCCTGGTTACACTCTCTTCTCCCCAGATATGCAAAGAAAACTGATCTTATGAATCTGAGAACTCCTCCACAAGATACTTTGCTTTGTAAACCACTCTTGGAGGTTGGCCAAAGTGCCAAAATGCAGCTATTGGGTAGGGTGAGGAAAGTAGACAGAGAAGTAGATTAGGTGGTGCATGTGTTTTGATTTCCTCCTTGGATCCCAAATGTAGGCATAATCTGTGACTGTTTGCCTGTGCAAAGCTAGTTATTAAGCAGAACTGGGGCATTAATATTTCTGAATTTTATCCACTATTATAAAACTCAAATGGGCTGGGCATGGCGGCTCATGCCTGTGATCCCAGCACTTTGGGAGGCCAAGATGGGTGGGTCACCTGACGTCAGGAGTTCAAGACCAGCCTGGCCAACATGGAGAAACCCCATCTTTACTGAAAATACAAAAATTAGCCGGGCATGGTGGCGCATGCCTGTAATCCCAGCTACTCAGGATGCTGAGGCAGGAGAATCGCTTGAGGCAGGAGGCAGAGGTTGCAGTGAGCTGAGATCATGCCACTGCACTCCAGCCTCGGTGACAGAGCGAGACCCTGTCTCAAACAAAACAAAACAAAAAAACCTCAAATGGTTAAAGGTAACAATTCTCATCACATCATGGGAAAAGGGCACGGTATTATGGGAATAAAAATCAGTAGGGCGTGAACGCCAATCATCCTCCCAGAGGTACAGAGCTCACTAATAGAGGTCTGGCATATCCAGCCTAAAAGTAGCTACTTGTGCATTGCCACCTCCTCCAACCCCCACAGCTGATGGCAGAGCCCTAACAATGTCATTTATAGCCAGATTTATTTTTACTTTATAAAATTGAATGTGACTGTTTTAAGAAATACTAGTCTACAATAGAGAAGTCAATTTAAAAGCTTATTTATTTGGGCTGGGCACGGTGGCTCCCAGTAGCCTGTAATCCCAGTACTCTGGGAGCCCGAGGTAGCCAGATCGTTGAGTTCAGGAGTTCAAGACCAGCCTGGCCAACAAGGCGAGACCCCCATCTCAACCAAAAATACAAAAATTAGCCAAGCGTTGGTGGTGTATGCCTGTAGTCCCAGCTACTTGGGAGGCTGAAGTGAGAGGATTGCTTGAACTTGGGGGTGGAGGTTGCAGTGAGCCAAGATCGCCCCACTGCACTCCAGCCTGGGCAACAATGTAAGACCCCTCAAGACAAAACAAAACAAGGTTATTTGATAGGCCTTAAGGAATATTCCTGTACTCCAACTGTTACGAAAATAAAAGTGAGAGAGCAGATGAAAAGATCGACTACACAGCTACAAGACTTAACTAACGTAAGATCCGGAAGAGATGTTTAGGTGATCAGGGTGGCACACTTGATGGCAGGTAGAGTGCATCATCTGAGACTGAGGGTATAACCCATGACAGTCAGTGGGGTTGAACGGAGTCCACAAGCTCTCTGGGTGGCCTGCTCCACTGGCAAGATGAGGGCCACCTCCTCTAAGAATTCTTCATATCTTTAACTGCTCTCTTCACATTTTTATGTTTTTTCCAAATTTATTGGCCTTCTTCAAAGACACTATGTTGTGTCCATATAGAATTGAATATTACACGATTCATCTAGGAAAAGCTTGAGTAGAAAGTGAGAAAAATGAGAAAACAATGTTAAACAGCTTTAACAAATATTAATGTTTCACTTCATTAAACATTAAGGAAATGTTTAATGAAGTTATTTGATGTCTCTGAACTTCTGGCTCCTTTTCAGATAAATGAAAACATCCTAAAGAATGAAACTGTTCCTTCAGACATACTTCTTTTTTTCTGTGATCTGAGAGACAAAACTTTATTAATAGCCAATCTAAAAAGCAGGGAAAATTATGGAACACAGGAAGATCCTTACAAGAAAATCTCTTGGTAAAATAGGTCCAAATTTCAGCACCCTCCCAGATGAGTTAGTGAAACAGCAAATGGACCTCACTAAAAGGCAGTTAAGCTACAGACTCTGAGGACAGTTACAAAGGAGGAACTTCCCTGCAGAAAACAGAACCAGAGACAGGCTGAGTGTGAGCTAGTTTTAGGCATTCATGTTGAAGAACCATTTGTTAATACAGCTGTATCCAATTATAATCAGGTTAAAAATTGTTATTGTGTTGAAAATACTGTGTCAAGTTACTATGATGAGAAAGAGATGATGTATGTGGAAGTCCTGACAGCACAGAACTTGTAAGTAATAGAATTTCATCAATCTACAAATATAAGGGAAAAAAAACCCCAATGCTGAGGACTAGCCCCAGCCTCCCAAACAAAAAAAAATCCCCAGAAGTGGAAATTCATTATGTCTTAACAAGACTTGAGATAAATTATGTTCAGACACAGGCTATGTATCTCATTGGTTCCATATTTACCATGTAATTTTCAGAAAATGAATCCTCCCAACAAACATTTGCAAGTACATATTCTGGCAATGGAAGACCTATTCCTGTTAAATAACCAGGTGAGTTATTTCTGTTAAAATAAGAACTTTTTTTTCTCATAGTTTTTTTTTTTTATTATACTTTAGGTTTTAGGGTACATGTGCACAATGTGCAGGTTTGTTACGTATGTATCCATGTGCCATGTTGATTTCCTCAACCCATTAACTCATCATTTAGCATTAGGTATTTTCTCCTAATGCTGTCCCTCCCCCTCCCCCAACCCCACAACAGTCCCCGGAGTGTGATGTTCCCCTTCCTGTGTCCATGAGTTCTCATTGTTCAATTCCCACCTATGAGTGAGAACATGCGGTGTTTGGTTTTTTGTCCTTGTGATAGTTTACTGAGAATGATGTTTTCCAGTTTCATCCATGTCCCTACAAAGGACATGAACTCATCATTTTTTATGGCTGCATAGTATTCCATGGTGTATATGTGCCACATTTTCTTAATCCAGTCTATCGTTGTTGGACATTTGGGTTGGTTCCAACTCTTTGCTATTGTGAATAGTGCCACAATAAACATACGTGTGCATGTGTCTTTATAGCAGCATGATTTATAGTCCTTTGGGTATATACCCAGTAATGGGATGGCTGGGTCAAATGGTATTTCTAGTTCTAGATCCCTGAGGAATCGCCACACTGACTTCCACAATGGTTGAACTAGTTTACAATCCCACCAACAGTGTAAAAGTGTTCCTATTTCTCCACATCCTCTCCAGCACCTGTTGTTTCCTGCTTTTTTAATGATGGCCATTCTAACTGGTGTGAGATGGTATCTCACTG
>NW_026655011.1:0-7715 GCF_009828535.3 Hylobates moloch
AGTTTGAAGTCAGGTAGCGTGATGCCTCCAGCTTTGTTCTTTTGGCTTAGGATTGACTTGGCGATGCGGGCTCTTTTTTGGTTCCATATGAACTTTAAAGTAGTTTTTTCCAATTCTGTGAAGAAAGTCATTGGTAGCTTGATGGGGATGGCATTGAATCTATAAATTACTTTGGGCAGTATGGCCATTTTCACGATATTGATTCTTCCAACCCATGAGCATGGAATGTTCTTCCATTTGTTTGTATCCTCTTTTATTTCATTGAGCAGTGGTTTGTAGTTCTCCTTGAAGAGGTCCTTCACATCCCTTGTAAGTTGGATTCCTAGGTATTTTATTCTCTTTGAAGCAATTGTGAATGGGAGTTCACTCATGATTTGGCTCTCTGTTTGTCTGTTATTGGTGTACAAGAATGCTTGTGATTTTTGTACATTAATTTTGTATCCTGAGACTTTGCTGAAGTTGCTAATCAGCTTAAGGAGATTTTGGGCTGAGACAATGGGGTTTTCTAGATATACAATCATGTCATCTGCAAACAGGGACAATTTGACTTCCTCTTTTCCTAGTTGAATACCCTTTATTTCCTTCTCCTGTCTGATTGCTCTGGCCAGAACTTCCAGCACTACGTTGAATAGGAGCGGTGAGAGAGGGCATCCCTGTCTTGTGCCAGTTTTCAGAGGGAATGCTTCCAGTTTTTGCCCATTCAGTATGATATTGGCTGTGGGTTTGTCATAGATAGCTCTTATTATTTTGAGATACGTCCCATCAATACCTAATTTATTGAGAGTTTTTAGCATGAAGGGTTGTTGAATTTTGTCAAAGGCCTTTTCTGCATCTATTGAGATAATCATGTGGTTTTTGTCTTTGGTTCTGTTTATATGCTGGATTACATTTATTGATTTGCGTATGTTGAACCAGCCTTGCATCCCAGGGATGAAGCCCACTTGATCATGGTGGATAAGCTTTTTGATGTGCTGCTGGATTCGGTTTGCCAGTATTTTATTGAGGATTTTTGCATCAATGTTCATCAAGGATATTGGTCTGAAATTCTCTTTTTTGGTTATGTCTCTGCCAGGTTTTGGTATCAGGACGATGCTGGCTTCATAAAATGTGTTAGGGAGGATTCCCTCTTTTTCTATCGATTGGAATAGTTTCAGAAGGAATGGTACCAGTTCCTCCTTGTACCTCTGGTAGAATTCAGCTGTGAATCCATCAGGTCCTGGACTCTTTTTGGTTGGTAAGCTATTGATTACTGCCACAATTTCAGAACCTGTTATTGGTCTATTCAGAGATTCAACTTCTTCCTGGTTTAGTCTTGGGAGGGTGTATTTGTCGAGGAATTTATCCATTTCTTCTAGATTTTCTAGTTTATTTGCATAGAGGTGTTTGTAGTATTCTCTGATGGTAGATTGTATTTCTGTGGGATCGGTGGTGATATCCCCTTTTTCGTTTTTTATTGCATCTATTTGATTCTTCTCTCTTTTCTTCTTTATTAGTCTTGCTAGGGGTCCATCAATTTTGTTGATCTTTTCAAAAAACCAGCTCCTGGATTCATTAATTTTTTGAAGGGTTTTTTGTGTCTCTATTTCCTTCAGTTCTGCTCTGATTTTAGTTATTTCTAGCCTTCTGCTAGCTTTTGAATGTGTTTGCTCTTGCTTTTCTAGTTCTTTTAATTGTGATGTTAGGGTGTCAATTTTGGATCTTTCCTGCTTTCTCTTGTGGGCATTTAGTGCTATAAATTTCCCTCTACACACTGCTTTGAATGTGTCCCAGAGATTCTGGTATGTTGTGTCTTTGTTCTCGTTGGTTTCAAAGAACATCTTTATTTCTGCCTTCATTTCATTATGTACCCAATAGTCATTCAGGAGCAGGTTGTTCAGTTTCCATGTAGTTGAGCAGTTTTTAGTGAGTTTCTTAATCCTGAGTTCTAGTTTGATTGCACTGTGGTCTGAGAGACAGTTTGTTATAATTTCTGTTCTTTTACATTTGCTGAGGAGAGCTTTACTTCCAACTATGTGGTCAATTTTGGAATAGGTGTGGTGTGGTGCTGAAAAAAATGTATATTCTGTTGACTTGGGGTGGAGTTCTGTAGATGTCTATTAGGTCCACTTTATGTAGAGCCGAGTTCAATTCCTGGATATCCTTGTTAACTTTCTGTCTCGTTGATCTGTCTAATGCTGACAGTGGGGTGTTAAAATCTCCCATTATTATTGTGTGGGAGTTTAAGTCCCTTTGTAGGTCACTGAGGACTTGCTTTATGAATCTGGGTGCTCCTGTGTTGGGTGCATATATATTTAGGATAGTTAGCTCTTCTTGTTGAATTGATCCCTTTACCATTATGTAATGGCCTTCTTTGTCTCTTTTGATCTTTGTTGGTTTAAAGTCTATTTTATCAGAGACTAGGATTGCAACCCCTGCCTTTTTTTGTTTTCCAGTTGCTTGATAGATCTTCCTCCATCCCTTTATTTTGAGTCTATGTGTGTCTCTGCACATGAGATGGGTTTCCTGAATACAGCACACTGATGGGTCCTGACTCCTTATCCAGTTTGCCAGTCTGTGTCTTTTGATTGGAGCATTTAGCCCATTTACATTTAACGTTAATATTGTTATGTGTGAATCTGATCCTGTCATTATGATGTTAGTTGGTTATTTTGCTCGTTAGTTGCTATTGTTTCTTCCTAGCCTCGATGGTCTTTACAATTTGGCATGTTTTTGCAGTGGCTGGTACCGGTTGTTCCTTTCCATGTTTAGTGCTTCCTTCAGGAGCTCTTTTAGGGCAGGCCTGGTGGTGACAAAATCACTCAGCGTTTGCTTGTCTGTAAAGTATTTTATTTCTCCTTCACTTATGAAGCTTAGTTTGGCGGGATAGCAAATTCTGGGTTGAAAATTCTTTTCTTTAAGAATGTTGAATATCGGCCCCCACTCTCTTCTGGCTTGTAGACTTTCTGCTGAGAGATCAGCTGTTAGTCTGATGGGCTTCCCTTTGTGGGTAACCCGACCTTTCTCTCTGGCTGCCCTTAACATTTTTTCCTTCATTTCAACTTTGGTGAATCTGACAATTATGTGTCTTGGAGTTGCCCTTCTCGAGGAGTATCTTTGTGGCGTTCTCTGTATTTCCTGAATCTGAATGCTGGCCTGCCTTGCTAGATTGGGGAAGTTCTCCTGGATAATATCTTGCAGAGTGTTTTCCAACTTGGTTCCATTCTCCCCATCATTTTCAGGTACACCAATCAGACGTAGGTTTGGTCTTTTCACATAGTCCCACATTTCTTGGAGGCTTTGTTCATTTCTTTTTATTCTTTTTTCTCTAAACTTCCCTTCTCTCTTCATTTCATTCATTTCATCTTCCATCAGCGATACCCTTTCTTCCAGTTGATCGCATCTGCTACTGAGGCTTCTGCAATCTTCGCGTAGTTCTCGAAACTTGGCTTTCAGCTCCATCAGCTCCTTTAAGCCCTTCTCTCCATTGGTTATTCTAGTTATCCATCCTTCTAATATTTTTTCAAAGTTTTTAACTTCTTTGCTATTGTTTTGAATTTCCTCTCGTAGCTCAGAGTAGTTTGATCGTCTGAAGCCTTCTTCTCTCAACTCATCAAAGTCATCCTCCATCCAGCTTTGTTCCGTTGCTGGTGAGGAACTGCGTTCCTTTGGAGGAGGAGAGGTGCTCTGTTTTTTAGAGTTTCCAGTTTTTCTGCTCTGTTTTTTCCCCATCTTTGTGGTTTTATCTACTTTTTGTCTTTGATGATGGTGATGTACAGATGAGTTTTTGGTGTGGATGTCCTTTCTGTTTGTTAGTTTTCCTTCTACCAGACAGGACCCTCAGCTGCAGGTCTGTTGGAGTTTACTAGAGGTCCACTCCAGACCCTGTTTGGCTGGGTGTCAGCAGCGGTGGCTGCAGAACAGCGGATTTTCGTGAGACCACAAATTCAGCTGTCTGATAGTTCGTCTGAAAGTTTTGTCTCAGAGGAGTACCCGGTTGAATGAGGTGTCAGTCTGACCCTACTGGGGGGGTGCCTCCCAGTTAGGCTGCTCAGGGGTGAGGGACCCACTTTAGGAGGCAGTCTGTCCGTTCTCAGATCTCCAGCTGCGTGCTGGGAGAGCCACTACTCTCTTCAAAGCTGTCAGTCAGACAGGGACCTTTAAGTCTGTGGAGGTTCTTGCTGAGTTTTTGTTTGTCTGTGCCCTGCCCCCAGAGGTGGAGCCTACAGAGGCAGGCAGGCCTCCTTGAGCTGTGGTGGGCTCCACCCAGTTCGAGCTTCCTGGCTGCTTTGTTTACCTAAGCAAGCCTGGGCAATGGCGGGCGCCCCTCCCCCAGCCTCGCTGCCGCCTTGTAGCTTGATCTCAGACTGCTGTGCTAGCAATCAGCGAGACTCCGTGGGCACAGGACCCTCCGAGCCAGGTGCGGGACACAATCTCCTAGTGTGCCGTTTTCCAGGCCCGTTGGAAAAGCGCAGTATTGGGGTGGGACTGACCCGATATTCCAGGTGCCGTCTGTTTCCCCTTTCTTTGACTAGGAAAGGGAACTCCCTGACCCCTTGCGCTTCCCGAGTGAGGCAATGCCTCGCCCTGCTTCGGCTCGCGCACAGTGCGCTTCACCGACTGTCCTGCACCCACTGTTAGGCACTCCCTAGTGAGATGAAACCGGTACCTCAAGCAGAAATGCAGAAATCACCCGTCTTCTGTGTCGCTGGGGCTGGGAGCTGGAGACCGGAGCTGTTCCTATTCGGCCATCTTGGCTCCACCCCCCGAAATACACATTTCTTAACTTCCTGGGGGGATGGGGAATATAAGGTAAACCTTTATGGAAGTACGTTACTAAACACATAATAGGCTACGGTGAGTCAATTGCCTGACTGCACCATTCCTATCCTTCTTTATTCATCTGTTTGTTGGAGGGGACTGGAAACCTGCAAACTACATTTCCCAGACTCCCTGGCCTATTGGCCTCAGGTTAGGTTCTGCCAATGGGAAGGAATGAGGGGAGATAGGAAGGTGGAAGCAAGGCAGAAGACATTTTTCTCCTGCTTCTGGTGGCATCTCTGACTCAGCAGATGGCCTTCTATTTTTCCAGCAGCTGTGATGATGGGCAATTGCTGGTGGCTGCCAGCCACTGGGTGCTACAGTGACATTAGCAGATCTTGACATGATGGGCAGCTGCAGACTCCAGTGGCCTTTGGTGTTTGCAAGAGTGACGAGATTCCAAAAGCTGCAGCAGTGGATAATTTCAGTGACGAATATGCTCCTGAGCTCTGAAAACATCACCTCTTCCCTTTTGTTCCTGCAGTCCTAGTAATGGTTCCTCCAGTCCCTAGGGTATCTTCTTGCAGTGGCTACTCTCTGTGGTACCTAACTTCCCCTTTTTGCTCCTTGCACTTTGCCAATACTTTTGTAAACAATTTCCTATATCAAATTCCCTCTGAAATACCTAGACTAATTGTTTTCCTAACTGAGCACTGACTGATAGACTCACACAACTAAGTCTTCCCATGTTATTGCACTATTTCTTGAACTTTCCTATAGAAGCCCTTCTCAAGGTAGAGAAGGATGAATGTGATTTCTATTTTCCCCACATCTGGCATCTGATGGTTTAGCCCAAAGCAGTTTCCAAAAGCAGGAAATATATTTTCAATCTTTTGTTTCATCTTAAAAAGTTTATTTTCATATAAAATAGACGTCATAGATGATTTCACATGAAAGATGCATCAAGTTTATTCTGTGGTTTCGCTTACCCTGGCCTGTCATACACCTGCTGGTGTGAATATCTCAGTTTGGAAGCAAAAAATCCAAGTGCCATCTAAGACCCTCTCAGCAATAAGTCACCAAAGGACTGGCTCTTCTCTTTACAGAGCAAACTCTGGAAGGCACCTTGGCAAAGTGGAAAATATATGGGCTCTGGAGCCAGACAGTCTGGGTTCCAATTCTAAGAGATATTTATTAGCTGTGTGACTAAAGGCCAATTTTTTTTAGCCTCTCTGAGCCTTGATTTCTTTGTCTATAAATTGAAGCTAGGAATCTCTACCACACCAGGTTGTTGTGAGGATTTGCTGTAATATAGGAAAAATGCTTGGGACCTTCTAGACACTTAACAAATGGTAAATTGCTATTGCAATTATCTGCTAATGCACATGGCAGCCTTTCCTGGTTGGCATCCAAGCTCCTCCTCTCTGTAGCTCTTGGGAATGAAAATGAAGCTAACAGCCCACTCCCATATTCATCAGCTAAAAGAAGACTTCATAGAAATTGATAATTGTTTCTCATCAGGAAGAGGACAGGACCCCTTGATCCAGTGACTTACTTTTAGTCAGCCTTAATCTCCCCTAACAGGGAACTGTTTCATGAAGGGGGTCAATAGTGACACCTCTACAACCATTATCATTTGTGCTGCCTCTCATTGTTTTCTTACATTCCAGAATGCCAAATAATGTCTGGAAACCTAGGCACAGCTTCTGCCCAGTAGCTCATAATATAAATATACTTTTCTATAATTGTAGGATGTGTACATCCGATACTGAAACCACACTGGCTGTGCCACATTTGACTCCAGGCAAAAATTTAAATAAAATGGGCAGCCTGAGCTTCAAACATTTGGGAGATGGGTATGCTTTGGGTTTGTTGAGAATTTTTGTCCTTTGTCTCTAGGTGAAATCTTCACTATTATTAGAAGCTGTAATAGTCATAAACAGCAATAACGCTGTCAAGAAATGCATGACTTCAAGACGCTATATTTAAAGGACACTTACTTTGAAGTGCTTACATTTATGAGATAGAGAGTATGAGTCCTAACTCTTTGCATGGTCTCCTGTCATTCCTTCTCTCCTATTATGCCCATAGTTATCTCTTCATCACTAAATGTTCACTGGGCTAGTATCAGTAGACCCCGTTTTAAATTTTAGATAAATGATAATAAACCAGAAGGAATTAGATCTTAGACCTTCAAGTTTTATTCTAAAGGATTGTGAAATAAGTGGTCAATTGGAGGAGGGAAAGGAGGGCTTGGTACACTTAAAAAATAGCAGGTACTTGCTTTGTTAGAGCAAGAGAATTTTTTATTTTATAAAAATTAATGAATTCTGTTTGCTTTAAAAATGTGATCAGCATACCTACATCAGCATTTCAGTAGTCCAATACTTCCATTTAATTGATTAATAATTTTAGTAAGTTTAGACACTTCAAAAGATGATCCATTTATTCATTCAAGGAATAAATATTTGTTGAGCACCTACTATATGTCAGGCAGACAATATCATACTGGATGGGCAAAAACTGAAAGCATTCCCTTTGAAAACTGGCACAAGACAGGGATGCCCTCTCTCACCACTCCTATTCAACATAGTGCTGGAAGTTCTGGCCAGGGCAATCAGGCAGGAGAAGGAAATAAAGGGTATTCAGTTAGGAAAAGAGGAAGTCAAATTGTCCCTGTTTGCAGATGACATGATTGTATATCTAGAAAACCCCATCCTCTCAGCCCAAAATCTCCTTAAGCTGATTAGCAACTTCAGCAAAGTCTCAGGATACAAAATCAATGTACGAAAATCACAAGCATTCTTGTACACCAATCACAGACAAACAGAGAGCCAAATCATGAGTGAACTCCCATTCACAATTGCTTCAAAGAGAATAAAATACCTAGGAATCCAACTTACAAGGGATGTGAAGGACCTCTTCAAGGAGAACTACAAACCACTGCTCAATGAAATAAAAGAGGATACAAACAAATG
>NW_026655012.1:0-7714 GCF_009828535.3 Hylobates moloch
GTTTTGAGGAAGTCAAACGTTATACGCTGATTTCTGACTACATGGGATCTCGGCACCCCAACCACCATGGTGTTCAAGGGTCAACTCTAAGTTTATTAAATATCATTCAAATAATCTGAGAAACTCTTTGTGAACAAAGACTTTATCTTTCTGTGAAACCCTGTTTATCTCATGCAGTAATTATTGCATTTCATAGTGATAGTGTATTTTATCATGCTTATTGATATTTTATATCATTTCCCAGGAAACAAAATTTTTTGCTGAATATTTTGATATTAGCAAGAAATCCTAATAAAAAGTTTGCTCTCATGTTGAAATGATTAGATAGAACCCATTTGCTATTGTTCTGCTGCTCACGGTAGCACAACAATTGACACCTTGGTCGTGCCTATTGCTCTGTCTGGTACACTGAAGCATATGCTCTCCATGAATTTCTGATAATATTGTGAATTATATTAATCATTTTTAAAGTAATAGCTATATATTGCTAAAGTGTCCAAGAACTGTCACAAAGTTCTATATTTTGTCACAGTATTTTCATTTCTTGAATTATTTCTTAAGAAAAAGTCTCAAATTTGGAAAAGAAAGACTGCTTTGAAAAAGATTTGAGTTCTAAAATGATAATAGCAAGTATTTCAAAACAACCTCTTGCCTAAGAGAAGAGAAATTACTAAAGAAGTCGATATTCCCCAAAGAGAACATTTTATAATCATTAGAGTCGATGACTAGAGTTAGGTGTGGTCACTCATGCCTGTAATTCCAGCAATTTGGGTGGGTGAGACAAAACTCCGGAGGTCAGGAGTTTGAAACCAGTCTGGCTAACATGGTGACATCCCATCTCTACCAAAAAACAGACAAACAAACAAACAAACAAAAACTAGCCAGGCGTTGTGGCAGGCACCAGACTGAGGCAGGAGAATCGCTTGAGCCCAGGAGGTGGCCAGCCTGGACGACAGAGCAAGATTCCGTCTCAAAAAAAAAAAAAAAAGATTATTAGAGATACAATATAAGGAGACATTTACAACAAAATATGAAGTCAGCAGAAAGAATATAAAGTTGTAAATGTAATTTGATTAATTCTATTCAACAAATATAGGAAAAACTTAAAGGGAGTTAATCAGTTAGTATAAGCGTTGCATTATCTTCAGAGGAATATTGGGAGAATTGTTTCCTCATTGTTAACATTTCTTTCCAATTTTTTTTTTATGTGGGTAAAAAGTCAACAATGAGAATGAAAATGTGAGCAGATTCCATGAAGCTGATTTTCTATCTTTAAAAGAAAAATGATATTTTCTCTCTCTGACAAAATGCCTCATCATTTGAATTATGGTTTGTTAAGGACACACAGCTTTTTCTTCCTTGAGTATTTCTATATTTGTTTCATTTCCTCCAAATGATAGTAAAGATTCAGTCTGTGTCTCTATAATGATGTTTACAATTCCTGAAACACCTGAGCAGTGCATTGCATGTAATAATAGTAATTTCTCACTAAGTAAATTAAGTTGAATGTTGAATTTCTCAACCAAAACTTTGAAATCTAAGGAAGAGACATGTCTTCACCCTGCTTTTCTTGTGCGACTTCTTTCCCCTGTATCAAAGGATACAGGGTGTTAACACAGGATACAGAGAGAGAGAAGAGTGTGTGTGTGTGTGTGTGTGTCTTTGTGCATTTACATGTGTGTAGCCACATCAATTTTTGTATTTGTAGCAATGGATTGTGAATTTGATTCAGAAACCCACAGCATTTTATTGAAATTATGTTTTATTTGATTGTCTCATCTGTTTATGAGAGCTGCTAACAGATAGTCTGTGTTTCATTTACTATATACTGTTTCAAAATCTGAGTTCATGATGCTAAATTCATAAATGTTGAATAGAGCTGATATCCAAGTTATGGGGATTGTGGTTATTCCTATTTTTCCTTTGTCAACAGGGTGCAGTCAATATAGACCTCCCATTTCATTCTAAAACTATCTAGTGTGAGTTTAGGTAAGTTATTTAACTCCTGATCCTTTATCATCTCATCTATGAAATGGGGCTACTAGCCTGCCCAACTTGCAGAATTGCTCTGAAGATTAAAAATCATGTATTCTATAAACATTCAAAACAGTAATTGGCTCATAGGAGGTGATCAGCCAGTTCTAAATGCCAACTGTTAGTAAAACTACATTATAAATAGTAAGAGATAAATGAATGAATATAATAATTAATGGTTTTTTAATGTAATGACGGTTTCTCATTAGTTAATTACATTGTGACAGAATCGGTATATTGAATTCAGTGACTCATTGTTCATCTACTCAGAGCTTGTTGACACACTTTCAATTAGATTGAATCATTCTTATTGCAATAGCAACCCCATCACTCCTTTTGGACTGTAAGTTCTGTGAAAGCAGGGAGTGTTTGATTCATAGCAGGCATCCAGATATTGTAGAAAGACTGAAATAAGCACCATGTCTTGTGTTCCTAATAGGTTTAGCTTTAAAAATTAGAATATTGTTAGTTATCACTTGGTAAATATTTATAATTTCTCAGGCATCTTACTAAACATTACTAGATTATTTTAATTTAATATTAATATTATTTCTGTGAGTAGATTACTAGGAGACCTAAGGTGAAGAAAGTCTTGTCTATATTTGTATACCTGGCTTTATCAGTTAATTATTATCAATGTAAATAAAAATCACTATCCTCTATCCCATTGGCACATGCAGCTGTTTATGTGCTTTCATAAGCTTTAGCAGAATAGTATTTTATAAGATTTAAAAATATGGTAGCAGCCGGGCGCGGTGGCTCACGCTTGTAATCCCAGCACTTTGGGAGGCCGAGGCAGGCGGATCACGAGGTCAGGAGATCGAGACCACGGTGAAACCCCGTCTCTACTAAAAATACAAAAAATTAGCCGGGCGTGGTGGCGGGTGCCTGTAGTCCCAGCTACTCGGAGAGGCTGAGGCAGGAGAATGGCGTGAACCCGGGAGGCGGAGCTTGCAGTGAGCCGAGATTGAGCCACTGCACTCCAGCCTGGGTGACAGAGCGAGACTCCGTCTCAAAAAAAAAAAAATGGTAGCTATGTATTTTATTGTTCTTAATCTGCATAGTATAGGAATTTAAACTATACATTTCATACTTGAAGAACACTGATTTGAATTGCACAGGTCTACTTAAGCACAATGTTTTTAAAAAATACGGTCAGCCCTTTCTATCTGTAGGTTTCACATCAGCAAGCAAAGATAGGTAGAAAATGCAGTGTTATTCACTGTAATCCCAAGTACTTAGGAAGCTGAAAAAGGAGAATTGCTTAAGCCCAGGAGTTTGAGGCTGTGGTGAGGTGTGATCAAGCCACTGCAATCCACCCTGGCAAAAGAGCAAAATTCCATGTCTTAAGAAAACATAATAAAATACAGTATTGAAGGAAAGAATCCCACGTTTATAGAGGGCCGACTTTTTATTTTTAAAGATGGTAAACTTTATTTTGCCAAACTGTTTTTTTTCAGACTTATCTTTTTAAATATTAGTATTGCATACAGAAAATGATTTTGTTAAAAATATCACAAAGTAGGAAGGACATAAATCCAGAAAAAAAGGCTTTTAAGTGAGTCAATTTATTTCTATGGCGCAAACCTCAACAATTATTTTTCCTTTAGCTTTGCTATGTTAGGACTTTTTTCACAGAATGATACTCATTACATGAGCTTGAATCTGAGAACCTCAGATGTGGCCAATAAAGAACTAATGAAAAATGTGTAAAGTAAGAAAATTATGAATGTTTTTCTAAAAAACAAAACAAAATAAAGCAAAACTGTTACGTTCCATTGGGACTCTTAGCCATGTTTTTCAGAAATATTTTGTTTTATATTATTGCCTACTTCATTGTCTTAACAATATGAAGACCAGGATGTCAAAGGGCATTAGGCATGTGGTGAGAGTTATATTATGGCCAGTTAACCCGAGGTAGGTCAGATGTGGCTTCACATTCCACATACGCAGCTACCTTTCCTCACTGAGGCAGAGCAAGGTAATCCAGAAAGTCTTTTCAGACTCCGAGAATGCTGGACTTACATTATTCGGAAAATCACTTGAAAAGATGAAATATTAAATAATTTACACTGGGGGGGAGCCAAGATGGCCGAATAGGAACAGCTCCAGTCTACAGCTCCCAGCCCGAGCGACACAGAAGACTGGTGATTTCTGCATTTCTGCTTGAGGTACCGGTTTCATCTCACTAGGGAGTGCCAAACAGTGGGTGCAGGACAGTCGGTGAAGCGCACTGTGCTCGAGCCGAAGCAGGGCGAGGCACTGCCTCACTCGGGAAGCGCAAGGGGTCAGGGAGTTCCCTTTCCTAGTCAAAGAAAGGGGTAACAGACGGCACCTGGAAAATCGGGTCAGTCCCACCCTCATACTGCGCTTTTCCAACGGGCCTGGAAAACGGCACACTAGGAGATTGTATCCCGCACCTGGCTCGGAGGGTCCTGTGCCCACGGAGTCTCCCTGATTGCTAGCACAGCAGTCTGAGATCAAGCTGCAAGGCGGCAGCGAGGCTGGGGGAGGGGCGCCCGCCATTACCCAAGCTTGCTTAGGTAAACAAAGCAGCCAGGAAGCTCAAACTGGGTGGAGCCCACCACAGCTCAAGGAGGCCTGTCTGCCTCTGTAGGCTCCACCTCTGGGGGCAGGGCACAGACAAACAAAAAGTCAGCAGGAATCTCCAGAGACTTAAAGGTCCCTGTCTGACTGACAGCTTTGAGGAGAGTAGTGGTTCTCCCAGCACGCAGCTGGAGATCTGAGAACGGACAGACTGCCTCCTAAAGTGGGTCCCTCACCCCTGAGCAGCCTAACTGGGAGGCATCCCCCCAGAAGGGAAAGACAGACACCTCACTGGGCCAGGTACTCCTCTGAGACAAAACTTCCAGAGGAACTATCAGACAGCTGAATTGGTGGTCTCACAAAAATCCGCTGTTCTGCAGCCACCGCTGCTGACACCCAGCCAAACAGGGTCTGGAGTGGACCTCTAGTAAACTTCAACAGACCTGCAGCTGAGGGTCCTGTCTGGTAGAAGGAAAACTAACAAACAGAAAGGACATCCACACCAAAAACCCATCTGTACATCACCATCATCAAAGCCCAAAAGTAGATAAAACCGCAAAAATGGGGAAAAAACAGAGCAGAAAAACTGGAAACTCTAAAAAGCAGAGCACCTCTCCTCCTCCAAAGGAACGCAGTTCCTCACCAGCAATGGAACAAAGCTGGATGGAGGATGACTTTGACGAGTTGAGAGAAGAAGGCTTCAGACGATCAAACTACTCTGAGCTACGGGAGGAAATTCAAAACAATAGCAAAGAGGTTAAAAACTTTGAAAAAAAATTAGAAGAATGGATAACTAGAATAACCAATGGAGAGAAGGGCTTAAAGGAGATGGAGGAGCTGAAAGCCAAGTTTCGAGAACTACGTGAAGATTGCAGAAGCCTCAGTAGCAGATGCGATCAACTGGAAGAAAGGGTATCGCAGATGGAAGATGAAATGAATGAAATGAAGCGAGAAGGGAAGTCTAGAGAAAAAAGAATAAAAAGAAATGAACAAGGCCTCCAAGAAATTTGGGACTACGTGAAACGACCAAACCTACGTCTGATTGGTGTACCTGAAAATGATGGGGAGAATGGAACCAAGTTGGAAAACACTCTGCAAGATATTATCCAGGAGAACTTCCCCAATCTAGCAAGGCAGGCCAACATTCAGATTCAGGAAATACAGAGAACGCCACAAAGATACTCCTCGAGAAGAGCAACTCCAAGACACATAATTGTCAGATTCACCAAAGTTGAAATGAAGGAAAAAATGTTAAGGGCAGCCAGAGAGAAAGGTCGGGTTACCCACAAAGGGAAGCCCATCAGGCTAACAGCTGATCTCTCGGCAGAAACTCTACCAGCCAGAAGAGAGTGGGGGCCGATATTCAACATTCTTAAAGAAAAGAATTTTCAACCCAGAATTTCCTATCCAGCCAAACTAAGCTTCATAAGTGAAGGAGAAATAAAATACTTTACAGACAAGCAAACGCTGAGTGATTTTGTCACCACCAGGCCTGCCCTAAAAGAGCTCCTGAAGGAAGCACTAAACATGGAAAGGAACAACCGGTACCAGCCACTGCAAAAACATGCCAAATTGTAAAGACCATCGAGGCTAGGAAGAAACTGCATCAACTAATGAGCAAAATAACCAACTAACATCATAATGACAGGATCAGATTCACACATAACAATATTAACGTTAAATGTAAATGGGCTAAATGCTCCAATTAAAAGACACAGACTGGCAAACTGGATAAGGAGTCAGGACCCATCAGTGTGCTGTATTCAGGAAACCCATCTCACGTGCAGAGACACACATAGACTCAAAATAAAGGGATGGAGGAAGATCTATCAAGCAAATGGAAAACAAAAAAAGGCAGGGGTTGCAATCCTAGTCTCTGACAAAATAGACTTTAAACCAACAAAGATCAAAAGAGACAAAGAAGGCCATTACATAATGGTAAAGGGATCAATTCAACAAGAAGAGCTAACTATCCTAAATATATATGCACCCAACACAGGAGCACCCAGATTCATAAAGCAAGTCCTGAGTGACCTACAAAGGGACTTAAACTCCCACACAATAATAATGGGAGATTTTAACACCCCACTGTCAACATTAGACAGATCATCTAGACAGAAAGTTAACAAGGATATCCAGGAATTGAACTCAGCTCTAAACAAAGTGGACCTAATAGACATCTACAGAACTCTCCACCCCAAATCAACAGAATATACATTTTTTTCAGCACCACACCACACCTATTCCAAAATTGACCACATAGTTGGAAGTAAAGCTCTCCTCAGCAAATGTAAAAGAACAGAAATTATAACAAACTGTCTCTCAGACCACAGTGCAATCAAACTAGAACTCAGGATTAAGAAACTCACTCAAAACCGCTCAACTACATGGAAACTGAACAACCTGCTCCTGAATGACTATTGGGTACATAATGAAATGAAGGCAGAAATAAAGGTGTTCTTTGAAACCAACGAGAACAAAGACACAACCTACCAGAATCTCTGGGACACATTCAAAGCAGTGTGTAGAGGGAAATTTATAGCACTAAATGCCCACAAGAGAAAACAGGAAAGATCCAAAATTGACACCCTAACATCACAATTAAAAGAACTAGAAAAGCAAGAGCAAACACATTCAAAAGCTAGCAGAAGGCTAGAAATAACTAAAATCAGAGCAGAACTGAAGGAAATAGAGACACAAAAAACCCTTCAAAAAATTAATGAATCCAGGAGCTGGTTTTTTGAGAAGATCAACAAAATTGATAGACCGCTAGCAAGACTAATAAAGAAGAAAAGAGAGAAGAATCAAATAGATGCAATAAAAAATGAAAAAGGGGATATCACCACCGATCCCACAGAAATACAATCTACCATCAGAGAATACTACAAACACCTCTATGCAAATAAACTAGAAAATCTAGAAGAAATGGATAAATTCCTCGACAAATACACCCTCCCAAGACTAAATCAGGAAGAAGTCGAATCTCTGAATAGACCAATAACAGGTTCTGAAATTGTGGCAATAATCAATAGCTTACCAACCAAAAAGAGTCCAGGACCTGATGGATTCACAGCTGAATTCTACCAGAGGTACAAGGAGGAACTGGTACCATTCCTTCTGAAACTATTCCAAT
>NW_026655013.1:0-7714 GCF_009828535.3 Hylobates moloch
GAGATATACCTAATGCTAAATGACGAGTTAATGGGTGCAGCAAAACAACATGGCACATGGATACATATGTAACACACCTGCACATTGTGCACATGTACCCTAAAACCTAAAGTATAATAATAAAAAATAAATAAATAAATAAATAAATCAAGAAAACACAAGTGAGGCACAGATAGGTTAGGTAACCTGCTCAAATACACACAGCATGAGTGACTGAGCCTGGTGCTGAAGCCAGTTCAGGTCTCATGCTTTAACTGAATCACACACTCTAGTTACTACTACACTCTGATGTTACAGTAATCTCCCCACCACACGCCAACCCTAAAGAGTTCAACACACACACACACACACACACACACACACACAAACAGTTCTCATTACCCATTATTGATCCATTTTCTCTGGTCTTCTGGGATTTGCCATTAATTGCAAGAACTCCAAGCTCTCACACCACCTCAATTATCAGCTCACCCCTTAGACACTAATTAAATAAAACATCAGGGATAATTTCACAGCCAGAGGAGAGCAAGTTTTTACTCTCAATCTCAACGTCTGGGGAGAAAGAGCAGGGCCCTTATAGAAAACAGTGGAGAGGATGAGGTTAAGTTAAACCTGAGGGATAATTTTGAAATGAACAGGGAGCGTGACACGAGCACAGTGTGTTGCCTGAAAGCTTTATCCTCGGAAGTAACCTCCACCATGTCAAGGTATCTGTAGGCACTCTGGGGGACCAAGGTTAGGGCAGATCCACGGACCTCACGCACTGCCAAGGGAGAGTCCAGAAAACTGAGTCTCCCTAGCAAGCCTGTTGCAACGGACAGCAGACTCCTTCTAGACTGAGAATAATCTCTCAGACTTGCTCAGAGGGTTGGGTTCCAGTAAATGGTAAGGCCCCAGCGGCCCATCAGAGGAAATGTGCTGTGTCTTCCTGGAATATGAAGAGCATCTCTAGTAAGTCCATCCTTAAATATCCCTCCATGACTAAGGCCAACAGGCTGCATTATAGCCTTCAGTCCTAAACCAAGTCTTCTGTAGGAGCCAGGAACCCTGGAGGTAAGTGATTCATCCCCAACTCTAGTCAAACTAAAATCTGTACAATGCAGTGGAGGTGCATGCTGTGGCAGTATTAACACTGGCCTATTCTGGAGACCAAGGGCACATGAGGTGGAGGATGGATGGGTCGATGAACAATGGCCACACATTAAGCAGCAAGTGTAAAATTTTGTAGTTTTATCTAGAAAAGAGAGCCGGGAGCGGAACAGGATGCTCTGCCTGTAGGTAGGCATGCTGTCTGACACTTAGCTGAACAGTGGACGTTGCACACAGGGTGTGGGGACCCTGGGTCCCTTTCCTCCGCTTCCCCCTATTTTTGAGGCTGCTGAATCACAGTCACAAGGGCAGTATTGAGCTGAGCAGGGCCATGGAAAGAGAAAAAGAGAATGCAAAGCTGAATAGTATCAGTCCCCGAGAAAGCAAGCTTCAAGTTGAAAAATCTGAAAAAGTCAGACCACATAAAAAGGCGAGGAAGTGTGGCGGTGGTAGGGGGAGGCATGTGCAGAGGGACCAGCCCTGTCTGAACCACGTGCTGAGGGCTGTGGAGCCCTCTCCTCCCTCCCATAGGCCCATCACTGCTGGGTCCCAGCTCCTTCTCCTCCTCTTCCCCTCCTCCCCAGCACTAGAAGGAATAACTCACGAGGCTGAGGACTCTACGTACCCTCCGGAATAAGGAGCTATTTTATAAGTAAATATAAAATAAAAGTTTTTAAAGGGAAACTGTTTGTTACTTTTGAGAGTGACAGATTATGACATCCAGAGGCTTATGAGGAAGTAACTTCCCCTCCGTGTGAACTGGCATTTGGTGTTTAAATAGCTTACCCCGTGGACTTGTACCCCAGTCCCTGAACGAGGTGAGCTTCTTAATCTTTCTGAACCTCTCAGTTTTCCAGAGTTATTGAAATGGGATATGGGACGGCACATATGCGGTGCCTGGTGCACAGACAGAGAGCTGGTGGGTGCTCATTCCCTGCTGACTTACTTCCCTTCTCCTTTCAGTGCTAGGAGTTTGTTTAATCTTTCAAATTAAAGTGTTATGAAAAATTAGACCTCAGGTCCACTGTGGCAATAGACATATTCATGGTCCTCAAACCCCCTTGTACTGTGGGAGCTACAGAAGATGATGAATAGTGTTAAATTAGTGAGGGCAGTTAAAGGAAAGAAACAGGGCTGTCCTGAAACCAGAGGCGGGACATGAAGGGAAGGGAAGGACGTAAGATTCCCAAGACATTCCTGCTATTCCCAGCAGGAGGATGTGCACTTCCCCAGTCCTGGCACAGGATGAGAAAGGACTGTGCATGCACAGGGACACTAACTACGTTGCAGAGGCTGCTGAGTGAGACTGAGAATAAAGATGAAGAGGTGGAGTTGAGGCTGGGCTTGTGTGCTCCCTCAAGCCCCTGTGCCAGCTAACGTCTCGATTGTACTTGTCAGACTCCTGTCTAAGAAAAAGCATGCCATTGAACCAGGACTGCAAATGCAAACAAATAAGGAGAAACAGGCTCTTTCTCTTTTTGTGATGAAAGAGTCCCTGTTACTCTCAGTTCAGGAAAATATTGCTATCATTAAGCCTCGTCCCCAAGACTCTTGAGTGTAATCCCAATGATGGCCTCCGCAGCTGAACAGGGCCTGGACCAGGCATCCCGGTTGTGGAATGGGAGGCTGCATTCTAGGCCGAAGAAAGAGACCCTTTGGACTAATAAGCAATAAAATCCTATGACCGCGTTTCTGTTTGCCCATCTCATAAGCTGCTTTCTAGGAATTCCACACACTGCTGTAAATTTGATTTTCCATCTTGTGTGGTGGAGGAGGTAACAATGTGTTCCGTCAAGCTTCAGCAGAGATTTCAGCAACAAATGTCAGGGATAAGAGACAGATAATATAGATATAGAGATACAAATACTAACCATAAGGATTATATATCCTATAGGGAATGATATCTCAGGGTGTATCACAGCCTGCGTGTTCACAGCCTAGCCTGCCAGCAGCCATGGCCTAAGTGCTGCTGTTAAAATACTGTGTGGTGGCTGCCAAGGCAGAGGGATGCGACGGGTCCCAGAAGAAACTGCGGGAATTCAGTGTGAACACGATACAACCAGCAGGTAACTCTTGAGCGATGGGTTCTTACATTTTTGGTAATTGAAACACCTAAAGATATCTTTGCTCTTAAGGCCTGAGTCTCAGAAAGATGACTTCATGTGAGGGTGAGTGAGGGGTTGAAGCTGCCTGCAGAGAGGCAGGTAGCAAGTTCCAACAGGGGTCCTGGTGGGCATTTCTGCCCAGGACCTCAGTGGTGAGGATATAGACAGTGTGTGCCTGCAACGATGCAACATTGTGTGGATGGGATCACAGCATTGTACGGGTGTTGAATTATTTAACTTCAGTGTTGAACTAGAGTGAATGAGGAATAGAACGTGAATAGAAAGAACCTCAGTACTTGGCATCACGGTGAATGAAGGGAAGTCAGCCAGAATTAAGATGAAGGAGCTGGTTTG
This sequence comes from Hylobates moloch, assembly GCF_009828535.3. Taxonomy (NCBI): domain Eukaryota; kingdom Metazoa; phylum Chordata; class Mammalia; order Primates; family Hylobatidae; genus Hylobates; species Hylobates moloch. Next base: position 3,549 of record NW_026655013.1, read on the forward strand.
AGTCTGGGGGGATGGCTGCCAGGTGAAATTTGGGATGCCTCAGTTCACAATGTCAAAAAGTGGGTTAGAGGTCAGTGAGGAACTGACAACTGTAGATACAGCCTGGAGGGATTCCGTTTGAATGCGATGGCGACATTTGTGGGAACAACTGTGTCCATCCAGGGAAGCAACGCTGTACAGGGGCACCTGTACTTGGGTAGTGGGAAGATGAAAGAAGGTCAAGGAGTACAGAGGCCAGACACCTACAAAAGCTCCGTGTGGAAACACTTGAACAGAAGGGCATGAGGGGCAGGCCTGGGCAGTATCCAGCTTTGCCGTTGAGAAACCGTGTGTGTGTGCGTATGTGTATGTGTGTGCGTGTGCATGCGAATGCATGTGTGTGCACGTGTGTACGTAAGTGTGCACATGTACAGTGGACTATAATTACAAGAAAACCGCTCCTCTCTAATCCCTGCCCCTTTCTCTCCTGTGACCTTCCTCTCCCTCATCTCCCCTTTCCAGCATCTTCTTTTGTCTCAGTCGTTTACGCGACTGCCCTTGCTGCTCCTCATGTCACCAGCTGCTCTTTTTTTAAAGCAAAGTTCTGGAGAGAATAGTAGTGAAGAGCAGGAGTTTGGCTTTCAGTCCTGGCTTTACCATTTGCTGCCGTGTAACTAAGGTAGACCAGCTGTCCTCCCGAGTCACTCAGTGAATTAGGGGTGAAAACATGGACCTTGCCAAGATATTAAAGCAACATCAGGTAATTATTCTAGTACCTGGCTCATAATGAGTGGTAAATAACTTGTCTTTATTATAAATTGCTGCATACATTTACCCCTCTATCTTTCTTGCTTCCTTCATTCTCTCATTTCTTTCTTCACTATCCCTACAACTTCTCCCTTTTCTCCCACTTTAGGCTCTGAAAAGAAACTCTGGAATCAGAAATCTCAGAAAGAGAAATGTCATAATTCCTTTACTTCTTAATAATTAGGCTTAAAAATGTGCTAGCTTGACTTTGCTCAGCCACAGCTGTTTTGACTGGCATCTTGAGCTCATTAGAGATAAGATCACATTCTGTGAAGTTTATTTCATAAGTATTGTTGATAGAATCTGGGAGGAGGTACGATAATTGAGTGTTTCACAAGAATATTGGGAACTTTCTAACAAACCGTGTGTAGGAATGTCACTCAAGCCATCAGATAAAACCTAGCCCTAGAGGACAGTCTAATCTTTCCGTAGACAATTCTAAGAGCTACGTTTCTCATTCCAATCAAGAGCTTTCTCCCTGTGCTCAAAATTCCATGCTCTGGGGTCTCATTAACTACCATGAACTATTCTGGGGCTGAAGTAATGTATGACTTGGCTCTTCCACTCCAGAGACTCACAGGACCTAGAATCATGCTGCTTTTACCACTGGTGTGAGTGACAGGGCTGCCTGTGCGTGTGCGGTCATGAGAGCAGAGATCAGCATGAATTGGGGAGCCGGATGCAAGCGTGAGCAGGTGACGGGGGTGGTCCTATCAATACAGCCCCCAGCTGCTCACAAAGCCCTTCTGCTTGCTTTATGTCACCGCCCACCTCCCTCCTACTACTACCTCCCAAAATGGGAAAGCCTAAGAAGGTGGACAATTCCCTGTCAATGTGGATGTAGAGAGAAATCTTTCTGACGGTGATGGGAGCTGTGGCAGGCTTCGCTCTATCTGGAACACAATTGTCATTCGTGAGGTATTCTCACATACTTAATGTCTCTATCGTCCCCAAGTCTTGGCAATTGAAGCAGGTATTTCTCCCCATTTTGCAGAGGCAGAAGTTCAAGAATATTAAATGGCTTAGTTGAGGCCACTGAGTAGGAAGGAGAGCAAAGACACAGAGGCTGCTGCTGCGGCTCCTGGTTCTGACCCTTCCGCATCCCAGCGTCTCCACAGAGGTAAGGAGAATCAAACAGGCTATCACCTGGGGAAGGAAGAGTGGATGCAAGAGGGAGCAAAGTGATCAATTCCTCTTCTCAGGTATTATTCATTCCAATTTTCTCAATTTGCCACAGGTGCCAGAAAATGCCACAACATGAAAAGTGACAACCAGAGCTTCTTAGGGGACCCCCCTAAAGCCTTCATCCTTCTGGGTGTGTCTGACAGGCCATGGCTGGAACTCCCTCTCTTTGTGGTCCTCCTGCTGTCCTATGTGCTGGCCATGTTGGGGAATGTCGCCATCATCCTGGCATCCCGGCTGGATCCTCAACTCCACAGCCCCATGTACGTCTTCCTCACTCACCTGTCCTTCCTGGACCTCTGCTACACCACCACGACGGTCCCTCAGATGCTGGTCAACATGGGCAGTTCCCAGAAGACCATCAGCTATGGAGGCTGCACTGTGCAGTATGCAGTCTTCCACTGGCTGGGATGCACGGAGTGCATCGTCCTCGCCGCCATGGCCCTGGACCGCTACGTGGCCATCTGCAAGCCCCTGCACTACGCCGTTCTCATGCACCGTGCTCTCTGTCAGCAACTCGTGGCTCTGGCCTGGCTCAGTGGCTTCGGCAACTCCTTCGTGCAGGTGATCCTGACCGTGCAGTTGCCATTCTGCGGGCGGCAGGTGCTAAACAACTTTTTCTGTGAGGTGCCGGCCATGATCAAGCTGTCGTGTGCTGACACCGCTGTGAATGACGCCACGCTGGCTGTGCTGGTGGCCTTCTTCGTGTTGGTGCCCCTGGCTCTCATCCTTCTCTCCTATGGCTTTATTGCCCGGGCAGTGCTCAGGATCCAGTCCTCTAAGGGACGACACAAGGCCTTTGGGACGTGTTCCTCCCACCTGATGATCGTCTCCCTCTTCTACCTACCTGCTATTTACATGTATCTGCAGCCCCCTTCCAGCTACTCCCAAGAGCAGGGCAAATTTATTTCTCTCTTCTATTCCATAATCACCCCCACTCTCAATCCCTTCATCTACACCCTGAGAAATAAAGATATGAAGGGGGCTCTGAGGAGACTCCTGGCCAGGATCTGGAGGCTCTGTGGATGATGAGGACGTGAGATGTAGCATCTCCATCAATTAAAGAACACTGCACAAGTCTGTTGTGCACTCAGAGCATCTTTCACTTAAGGAGTTAATACCCAGAGAGCTCAAAAACCCTGTCTTCAAACATCTCACTTCCTGTTATAATGCCCCAAATCCCATAGCGATAAAGTTCATTTTAAAAGTGTAATTCTAAGAGGCCATATGTTTTTAAGCATTGTTTAAAGAGACTTCAATAAGTATGTGTGGAATTATTTAACTTCCAATTTCCTGATTCTTTTCTCTTTTCCTCTTCCTATATTTCTTTTATTCTCTCCCCATTTGTCTCTTTTCTATTACTCCTAAGTATACACAAGATGAAGTTGAAATACAATCTTATTTTACTTATAATGAATATGTGTTTTTCTCCATATACTTAAATCTCCACAAATTTTACACGACTTTTTCAAACAATTCCAGGAATTAAGTAGATTACTATCTTTTTCCTGTGATTTTGATTTTTTTTCTCTGTAGCTCACATTTTCTTCTACAGAAAGTTTTTCCATGAAATGTAAACTAGTACAAACACTAGTACAACCACTATGGAAAACAGTGTAGAGATTCCTTAAAGAACTAAAAGTAGATCTACCATTTGATCCAGCAATCCCACTACGGGGTATCTACCCAGAGGAAAATAAGTCATTATACGGAAAAGATACTTGCTCATGCATGTTTATAGCAGCACAATTTGCAATTGGAAAAATATGGAACCAGCCGGGCGCAGTGGCTCATGCCTGTAATCCCAGCACTTCGGGAGGCCAAGGAGGATGAATCACGAGGTCAGGAGTTCAAGACCAGTCTGGCCAAGATGGTGAAACCCCGTCTCTACTAAAAATACAAAATTTAGCTGGGTGTGGTGGCACATGCCTGTAATCCCAGCTACTCAGGAGGCTGAGGCAGAGAATTGCTTGAACCCGGGAGGTGGAGGTTGCAGTGAGCTGAGATCGTGCCACTGCACTCCAGACTGGGCGACAGAGCAAGACTCCATCTCAAAAAAAAAAAAAAGAAAAAGAAAATGTGAGATATGTACCATGGAAAAATACTATTCAGCCATAAAAAGGAATGAAATAATGGCATTCTCAGCAACCTGGCCAGTTTTAACGTCCTAATGCCCAAAGGCTCTCTTTCTCTCTTTC